>NC_065583.1:103148972-103449806 GCF_024542745.1 Macaca thibetana thibetana | reverse complement strand
TTTGGCAGAGGAATGGGGGCAGCTGCCATCATTGTGGCTGCCTGCTGCCTAAGACCACCGAGTTCCCAGGCAAGGGGCAGCAGCCATCACTACAGCTCCAGGCTGCCGTTTTCCCCTGCCAGTGCCAGGGAGACTGGGTGGTTTCGACCCAGGAGGAATTTTCCACAGCGCAGCGCAGTGGCTGTGGCAGATCATGGCCAGACTGCCTCTTTAAACTGAACATGGACCCATTCCTTCTCACTGAGCGAGGCCTCCCTGCAGGAATTTCAGCAACTCCAACCAGGGGTTTACGGATAGAACTCTGATCTCCCTGGAACAAAAACACTTTGGGGAGGGGCAGCCCTGGTCTCTGTGGATCAGTGGACTTGGTCCTTCCTCCTGCTAGCTCTGAGGAATCCTGGCAGTCTGGATGAGTGGGATTCCCCCCAGCACAGCTCAACCCCTGCACCAAGGGGTGGCCAGAGTGCTTCCTTAAGCAGGTCCCTGATCCCATGCTCCCTGACTGGGTGAGACCTCCCAACAGGGGTCGCTAGATGCCTTACACAGGAGCATTCCTGCTGGCATCAGGTTGGTGCCCTTTTGGGATGAAGCTCCCAGAGGAAGGAGAAGGCAGCCATCTTTGCTGTTCTGTAGCCTCCACTGGGGTCACCTCCAGGTGTAGGAGGGACCCAGGACAATAAGGTCTGGAGTGGGCCCCAGCAAACCGCAGCAGCTCTACAGAAGAGGGGCCCGACTGTTAAAAGAAAACAAACAGCAAGCAACAACAGCATCAACAAAAAAGTCCCCACAAAAACCCCATCCAAAGGCCAGCAGCCCCAAAGACTGGAGGTAAAGTCACAAAGATGAGAAAGAATCAATGGAAAAATGCTGAAAACTCAAAAAGCCAGAGTGCCTCTTCTCCTCCAAATTATTGCAACACCTCTCCAGCAAGGGTACAGAACTGGCTGAGGCTGAGATGGACAAACTGACAGAAGTAGGCTTTAGAAGGTGGGTAATAACAAACTTCGCTGAGCTAAAGGAGCATGTCCTAACCCAATGCAAAGAAGCTAAGAACCACGATAAAACACTACAGGAGCTGTTAACCAGAATAACCAGTTTACACAGGAATATAAATGACCTGAAGGAGCTGAAAAACACAACATGAGAACTTCACAATGCAACCCACAAGTATCAACAGTCAAACAGACCAAGTGGAGGAAAGAATTTCAGAGCTTGAAGGCTATCTTGCTGAAATAAGATAGGCAGACAAAATTAGAGAAAAATGAACGAAAAGGAGCACACAAAACCTCCAAGAATTATGGGATTATATAAAAAGACCTAACCTATGAATGATTGGAGTACCTAAAAGAGATGGGGGAGAATGGAACCAAGTTGGAAAACACACTTCAGGATATCATCCAGGAGAACTTCCCCAGCCTAGCAAGACAGGCCAACATGCAAATTCAGAAAATCCAGAGAACCCCAGTAAGATACTCCATGAGAAGATCGACCCCAAGACACATAATCATCAGATTCACCAAGGTTGAAATGCAAGAAAAAGTGGTAAGGGCAGCCAGACAGAAAGGCCAGATCACCTACAAAGGGAAGCCCATCAGAATGACAGCAGACCTCTCAGCAGAAACCCTACAAGCCAGAAGAGACTGGAGGCCAATATTCGACATTCTTAAAGAAAACAATTTCTAACCCAGAATTTCATATCTGGCCAAACTAAGCTTCATAAGCGAAGTAGAAATAAAATCCTCTTTAGACAAGCAAATGCTGAGGGAATTTGTCACCACCAGACCTGCCTTGCAAGAGCTCCTGAAGGAAGCACTAAATATGGAAAGGAAAAACTACCAGCCACTACAAAAACATACTGAAGTACACAGAACAATAACACTATGAAGCAACTACATTAACAAGTCTGCAGAATGACCAACTAGCATCATGATGACAGGATGAAATTTACACATAATAATATTAACCTTAAATGTAAATGGGCTAAATGCCCCAATTAAAAGACACATAATGGCAAGCTGGAATAAGGAGTCAAGACCCACTGGTGTGCCATAGTCAAGAGACTCATCTTGTGTGCAAAGACACACGCAGGCTCAAAATAAAGGGATGGAGGAAAATCTACCAAGCAAATGGAAAACAGAAAAAAGCAGGGGTTGAAACCCTACTTTCTGACAAAACAGACTTAAACCAACAAAGATCAAAAAAGACAAAGAAGGGCATTACATAATGGTAAAAGGCTCAATTCAACAAGAAGACCTAACTATCCTAAATATATATATATCCAATACAGGAGCACCCAGATTCATAAAATAAGTTCTTAGAGACCTACAAAGAGACTTAAGACTCCCACACAGTAATAGTGGGTGACTTAAACACCCCACTGTCAATATTAGACAGATCATTGAGACAGAAAATTTAAAAAGATATTTAGAACTTGAACTCAGCTCTGGATCAAGTGGACCTGACACCTACAGAACTCTCCACGCTAAACAATAGAATATACATTCTTCTTGGTGCCACATGGCACTTACTCTAAAATCAATCACATAATTGGAAGTAAAACACTCCTCAGCAAATACAAAATAAGTGAAATCATAACAATCTCTCAGACCATAGTGCAATCAAATTAGAACTCAAGGTTAAGAAATTCACTTGAAACCACACAACTACACGGAAACTGAAGAACCTGCTCCTGAATGACTCCTGGGTAAATAATGAAATTAAAGCGGAAACCAAGAAGTTATTTGAAACCAGTAAGAACAATGAGACAATGTAACAGAATCTCTGGGATGCAGCCAAAGCAGTGTTAAGAGGGAAATTTATAGCACTAAAATGACCACATGAAAAAGCTAGAAAGCTCTCAAATTGACATCCGAACATCACAACTAAAAGAACTAGAGAACCAAGAGCAAACAAACCCCAAACCTAGCAGAAGACAAGAAATAACCAAGATCAGAGCAGAACTGAAGGAGACAGACACATGAAAAACCCTTAAAAAAAATCAATGAATCCAGGAGCTGGTTTTTTGAAAAAAAAAAAAAAAATTTCATAAAACAGGTAGACTACTAGCTAGACTAATAAAAAAGAAAAGAGGCCAGATGCAGTGGCTCACACCTGTAATCCCAGCACTTTGGGAGGATGAGGCAGGCAGATTACCTGAGGTCAGGAGTTTGAGACTAGCCTGACCAACATGGAGAAACCCTGTCTCTATTAAAAATACAAAATTAGCTGGGCATGGCACATGCCTGTAATCCCAGCTACTCGGGAGGCTGAGGCAGGAGAATCTCTTGAACCTGGGAGGCAAAGGTTGCGGTGAACCGAGATTGCACCATTGCACTCCATCCTGGGCAATAAGAGCGAAACTCCATGAAGGAGAAGAAGGAGAAGGAGAAGGTGAGAATATCTTGAACCTGGGAGGCAAAGGTTGCGGTGAACCGAGATTGCACCATTGCACTCCAGCCTGGGCAACAAGAGCAAAACTCCATGAAGGAGAAGAAGGAGAAGGAGGAGGAGAAGAAGGTGAAGGAGAAGGAAAAGAAGAAGAATCAAATAGATATAATAAAAAATGATAAAGGGGATATTACCACTGACCCCACAGAAATACAAACAAGCATCAGAGAATACTATAAGCACCTCTATGTAAATAAACTGGAAAATCTAGAAGAAATGGGTAAATTCCTGGACACATACACCCTACCAAGACTGAACCAGGAAGAAGTTGAATCCCTGAATAGACCAAAACGTTCTGAAATTGAGGCAGTAAGAAATAGCCTACCAATCCAAAAAAGCCCAGGACCAGATGGTTTTATAGTTGAATTCTACCAGAAATACAAAGAGGAGCTGATACCCTTTCTTCTGAAACTATTCCAAACAATTGAAAAGGAGGGATTCCTCCCTAACTCATTTTAAGAAGCCAGCATCATCCTGATACCAAAACCTGTCAGAGATAACAACAAAAAAAGAAAACTTCAGGCCAATATACCTGATGAACATCAATGCAAAAATCCTCAATAAAATAATGGCAAACCAAATCCAGCAGCATGTCAGAAAGCTTACCCACCATGATTAAGTCAGCTTCATATCCAGCATGCAAAGCTTGTTCAACATATGCAAATCAATAAACATAATTCATCACATAAACAGAACTAAGGACAAAAACCACATGATTATCTCAACAGATGCAGAAAAGGCCTCCGACAAAATTTAATATTCATTCATGTTAAAAACTCTCAATAAACTAGGTATTGATGGAACATACCTCAAAATAATTAAGTCACTTATGGCAAACCCACTGCCAATTATCATACTGAATGGGCAAAAGCTGGAAGCATTCCCCTTGAAAACCAGACAAGGATGCTCTCTCTCTCTCACCACTCCTATTCAGCATAGTATTGGAAGCTCTCGCCAGGTCAGTCAGGCAAGAGAAAGAAATAAAGGGTACCAAAATAGGAAGAGAGGAAGTCAAACTGCCTCTGTTTGCAGATGACATGATCTTATATCTAGAAAACCCATCATCTCAGCTCAAAAGCTTCTTAAGCTGATAAGCAACTTTAGCAAAGTCTCAGTATACAAAATCAATGTGCAAGAATCACAAGCATTCCTATACACCAACAACAGAAAAGCAGAGAGCCAAATCATGAATGAACTCCCATTCACAATTGCTACAAAGAGAATAAAATACCTAAGAATATAGCTAACAAGGGAAGTGAAGGATCTCTTCAAGAAGAACTACAAATCACTGCTCAAGAAAATCAGAGAGGACACAAACAAATGGAAAAACATTCCATGCTCATAGATAGGAAGAATCAATATCATGAAAATGGCCATACTGCCCAAAGTAATTTATGGATTCAATGCTATTCCCATTAAACTACCATTGACATTCTTCATAAAATTAGAAAAAACTACTTTAAAATTCATATGGAACCAAAAAGAGCCTGTATAGCCAAGACAATTTTAAGCAAAAAGAACAAAGCTGGCAGTATCACTCTAGCTGACTTCATTCAAACTATACTACAAGGCTACAGTAACCCAAACAGCATGCTACTGGTACAAAAACAGACACATAGACCAATGGAATAAAATGGAGAACTCAGAAATAAGACCACACATCTACAACCATCTGATCTTTGACAAACCAGACAAAAACAAGCAATGGGGAAAGGAGTCCCTATTTAATAAAAGGTGCTGGGAGAAGTGGCTAGCCATATCCAGAAAATTAATACTGGATTCCTTTCCTTACACCTTATACAAAAATTAACTCAAGATGGAATAAAAACTTAAATGTGGTTGGGCGTGGTGCTCATGCCTGTAATCCCAGCACTTTGGGAGGTCGAGCCAGGTGGATCACCTGAGGTCAGGAGTTCAAGAACAGCCTGGCCAATGTAGTGAAACCCCGCCTCTAGTAAAAATACAAAAATTAGCCAGGTATGGTGGTGCACACCTGTAATCCCAGATACTTGGAAGGCTGAGGCAGAAGAATCACTTGAACTTAGGAGGTGGAGCTTGCAGTGAGCTGAGATCACGCTACTGCACTCCAGCCTGGGCAACAGAGTGAAACTCCATCTCAAGAAAAAAAAAAAAAAAAAAAACTAAAATGTAAAACCCAAAACTGTAAACACCCTAAAAGAAAATCTAGGCAATACCATTTAGGACACAGGCACAGGCAAAGATTTTATGATGAAAATGTCAAAAGCAACTACAACAAAACCAAAAATTGACAAATGGGATCTAATTAAACGAAAGAGCTTTTGCACAGCAAAAGAAACTATCATCAGAGTGAACAAGCAACCTACAGAGTGGGAGAAGATTTTTGCAATCTATCCATCTGAACAAGGTCTAATATCCAGAATTTAAAAGGAAATTAAACAAATTTACAAGAAAAAAGCAAACAATGCCATTAAAAAGTGGGCAAAGGACATGGACAGACACTTCTCAAAAGCAGACATTTATGTGGCCAACAAACATGAAAAAAAGCTCATCACTGATCATTAGGGAAATGCAAAGCAAAACCACAATGAAACACCATCTCATGCCAGGCGGAATGGCAATTATTAAAAAGTCAAGAAACAACAGATGCTGGCAAAGCTATGGAGAAACAGGAATGCTTTTACACTGTTGGTGGAAATGCAAATTAGTTCAACTATTGTGGAAGACAATGTGGTGAATCTTCAACGATCTAGAGGCAGAAATACCATTTGATCCACCAATCCCATTACTGGGTATATACCCAAAAGAATATAAATCATTCTGTTATAAAGATCCATGCACACATATGTTCATTGCAGCACTGTTCACAACAGCAAAGATACGGAATCAACCCAAATGCCCATCTATAATAGAAGGATAAAGAAAATGTGGTACATATACTCCAGGAAATACTACGCAGTCATAAAAAGGAACAAGATCATGTCCTTGACAGGGATATGGCTGGAGCTAGAAGCCATTATCCTCAGCAAACTAACACAGGAACAGAAAACCAAACACTGCATGTTCTCACTTGTAAGTGGGAGCTGAACAATGAGAACACATGGACACGGGGAAGGGAACAACATACACTGGGGTCTGTCGAGGGGCATGGAAGGAGGGAGAATATCAAGATAAATAGCTAATGCATACTGGCCTTAATACCTAGGTGATGGGTTGATACTGCAGCAAACCACCATGGCACATATTTACCTATGTAACAAACCTGCACATCTTGTACGTGTATCCTGGAACTTAAAATAAATAAAAATAAACATTAAAAAAAATAGATTAAACTGATAGCAGTGTTAATGGGTTCTATACTAATGACTCTGGAAAACAGGAAGGATTAATTCATTCAAAACACATTTGAGGAGCATCTATTATGTATTAAGCACTTGGAATATAAAAAGGTCCTGTCCTATCTTCCAGAAACTCAGGCTCCAATATCATTACATCTATATTTCTAATGTAAAAGACAAGGCAATCCTTCCCCTGTGCTGATGATGTTTACTGAAGCTATTTGAAGTCTCTCCACTTAATTTCTTCTTTTTTAATTTGAGATGGAGCCTCGCTGTGTTGCCCAGGCTGGAGTGCAGTGACATGATTTCGGCTCACTGTAAGCTCGACCTCCTGGGTTCACACCATTCTCCTACTTCAGCCTCCCGAGTAGCTGGGACTACAGGCACCCGCCACCATGCCCAGCTAACTTTTTGTATTTTTAGTAGAGATGGGGTTTCACTGTGTTAGCCAGGATGGTCTCGATCTCCTGACCTCGTGATCTGCCCACCTCAGCCTCCCAAACTGCTGGGATTACAGGCATGAGCTACCACGCCCAGCCTCTCCACTTAATTTCTTTAGATTTCTAGAAATTCAGAGTTGGAAGGGACTCTAGAAATAATCTCTTCCTGTTCCCTAATTTCATAGATGACAGCCTGAACAGAATTTAAATTTTGATGTACTAGTTTATATTTATAAGATATTGTGTTGGGTCACATATTCTATGAAGCATGAATGTCAAATCTTCAGTGAAAACATGTAAATGAATGAGTTTCTGAAATTATGCATTTAAAAACGCATTATGAAAAATTTTCAAACATATACAGGAGCAGAGACACTAATATAATGAACCACTGGGTACTGAGAACTAAATTTCAAAATTACCAACACTTAGCCCATCTTGTTTAATCTAATCTTTTACTCAACTTCTGAATTATTTAAAAGTAAATTCCATACATTATTTCATCAATAAATACTTCAGTTTGTATGTGTAACAGATGAAGATTTTGAAAGAAAACATACAATATTATCACATCTAAAAATGATATAAAACAAAAATGCCGCTAATTTCACCTAAAATACAGTATTCACATTTCCTTGGCTATTTCACGCATGTCGTTTTAGAGATGAATCAGAATTCAAGAAAGATGCACATATTTGTCTGGCATCGCTTTTAAATCTCTCTTAATCTAAGGTATATGACTTCTAAATTGGAATTTGCTGAAATTTTGTTTTGTTTTTTGGGGGGGAATATTTATTATTTGTATAAAAGTGTAAAGCAGATCTTCCATATTAACATTTGGAAGGGAAAGGTCATAAATTCAGTAACATAAAACAGCTGCAAGTTTATGGAACTAACCCTTACTGATAGGTTTATAAAAGCTATATATAATTACATTCCCTGAATGATTTGAGTAACAATGTATCTGATTTTTTTTTTTTTTTTTTTTGAGATGGAGTCTTACTCCATCGCCCAGGCTGGAGTGCAATGGCGCAATCTCCGCTCATTACAACCTCTGCCTCCCACGTTCAGGCAATTCTCCTGCCTCAGCCTCCTGAGCAGTGGGATTACAGGAGCGTGCCACCACGCCCGGCTAATTTTTATATTTTTAGTAGAGACAGGGTTTCACCATGTTGTTCAGGCTGCTCTTGAACTCCTGACCTCGTGATCCGCCCACCTCAGCCTCCCAAAGTGCTTGGATTACAGGCGTGAGCCACCATGCCCAGCCCAAGTCTGATATATTCTAAGATAAGTGGTTTTTAGTTTTCTTTGATATTAGGGTTATATACTGTACTTGTTTTTACTCCATACTCTCCTGCCTGTAGTAATAAATTCTTAGTGTTCATTGGACATGTATCCTACAGCTAAACTCATTTTCTCTTCCTTCAAAGAGAAATAAAGTTGTTGTAAATATCATAATAACATCTTCCATGTTTAGGTCAGGTTTCTCATGTTAAGAGATTTAATACTGTTAGAATAAGAATTATTAATTTCCATACCATGCCCTGCCCTGTGTTCAGAAAAAAATTTGGTACACTTTTTAAGGGGAACAGTGGTAACAAAAGTTAACTTGGCTGAACTGTAATTAAGTAATATTTGATATATGATTGACCAATGCATAATCTAAGATACTATAAAGCTTAAAAGCTATATTCTTCATTTCAGTACCACAATTCAACGGTAGCAACAAAATTTGAAATATAGCAATTCATAGTCACACAAAGTTCCATCAAATTTGTGTGAGTATGAACTGCTTTTTTAAATGCATAATTTCAGACTATGAACTGTTTTTTAAAAGACGGAATTTCAGAAACCCATTTATTTATACATTTTCACTGAAGATGACAAAACTGCCTGAAAAGATGAATCTTTTAAAAACAAACTACATTTTAAAAATAAGTTATATTTTAAAAATCATCTTATTTCCTACTGTGGTACATTTAATTATAATAAAAGCTAAAAATCATAATCGTAAGGAAAAGTGGATAGATGTTCAGTGAACTCTCAGCTCTGAAATGAGTGAACTCCCAGCCAGTGGAACTACTTACCACAAAGGAGGAGGAAGGGACAACGAAAGGCCCAAGGCTTTCTTTACCACAACCTCTTTAATCCTTCAATCTCTTGCAGATTTGTGTGCATGTTTCCTTTGTTTTTTTGGGTGACCTGGGTTTTTTGCCACAAATAATTGCTAGTTCATTAATAACTATAATTAGCATCTGATCCAGTGGATTTGTCACTGTGGGGAATTTTACTGTAATACTAACAACATTATGAGTACCACCTGCCAGTTAGGACAAACTGGCACATATTTGCTTAAGCCAATTAAAAAATATTTTGCAATAAAAAATTTCCAACTAAAAATTAATAACAACCTCTTTTTAAAAAGTAGCTCCTTTTAGTAATCTAGGAAAAGGGGAGATGAAAATGGTCTGTTATGAGTCCCTCAGAAGTAGCACAGAAATTGAAAGATCAAGCAGCAGGATGACATACCTTAAGGTTTAATTTAAGAATTAAAGCAACCTCATACCCAGAGGAGAACTGAATAAAGGAATAAGATGGGACGTGGCTAGGCAATGGAAGCACAAAATACTGTCACACTTTAATTTAAAAATGTTTTCAATTTAAGCAGACCCAGGCCAGTGATTTTTTCATTATTTTTACCACAGTTCCATGACTACTGACATTTTCATCAGAACAAATAAAGGATTTTTCCTAAATTCAAAATGACAAAATTATTTTTAATTTTGACTCACAATTTCTCCCTCTTCCAAACTCAAAGGAATTTGATCTTAGCTGGACTTGTCTCTTAGCCTGGGGCCTGAATATACCTTAACTTTATAAAGTATTAAAAAAAAAAATTTAAAGATAGTTCTTCGCCAGGTGTGGTGGCTCACACCTGTAATCCCAGCACTTTGGAAGGCTGAGACGGGCAGATCACCTAAGGTTGGGAGTTCGAGACCAGCCTGATCAACATGAAGAAACCCCATCTCTACTAAAAATACAAAATTAGCTGGGCGTGGTGGCTCATGCCTATAGTCCCAGTTACTCAGGAGGCTGAGGCAGGAGAATTGCTTGAACCTGGGAGGCGGAGGTTGCAGTGAGCTGAGATTGTGCCATTGAACAGCCTGGGCAACAAGAGCAAAACTCTGTTTCAAAAAACAATAAGATAGTTCTTCTCCTATATTAGAAAAACTTTATCATATATTATCATTTTTTGAATGAGATCACATATTCATGAAACGTCTGGCATATAACTTAGTAAATGTACATATTCAACAAAGACGTCCCTCAAAGCAATCTCTCCTTGCAGACCAATTTAAAAAAAGTCTAGCACTCTGCCAATATTAAGAGATTGGAAAACAAAACTAAAATACCCTAGTGGCAATTAAAAGAGAGTGAGGAGGAGAATTGGTAGCGGGGTGGTTGGGGAGGATATATCTAAGATAAGACTAGTCAAGAGAAACTGAAATCCTAAATACAATGCAACTAACTTCAATCCCAATAGTTGTTATTATATGCACAATTATCCTAATAATTCCAAATACTGTTTTAGATTTCAGATGGAGTGAATCAGATACTTCTTCATGAATTATGGTTTCTTTTTTTCTTATTATTGTTTTAAAACCAACAGAGTGACTTCCACACCAAAAAAAGGCCTGAGAAGAGTCTTCTCTGTTTCCCAATTGAGTTCCTACAACACAAACTGGGTCAGGGACTTATCCCTAACTCACGGAGAGTTGTAACTCCACTGGCTGCCAATTTTCGACAATGGCAAAAATCTGTAAGCCTACTTGCTAGCCAATTTTCCATATTCTTTTGATAAGGAATCTAATAAGACAAATGATAAAAACTGCAGAAGCTACATTTGCTTTGTGGCTTTTCTTTGTACCACTCTGGGTGCCCAAATTCAAGTGGATTACAAATGGGGTTGCTTCTTCCTATCCCTCAGCCTATAAATCCACGGGGAGCCGGAAGGCATGAGTACAGGGCTTCTTGGTCATGCTGCCAAACTTAATGTCATCTTTTTGCTGGTCATAGGAAATTCCGTGCTAGCTACCGACATTCCATGCTAGCTTCACCCTGGCATCGTCATCAAGTGACAAAGTGATGGTCCTTAATGCCAATTCAAGGAAAGCAAATGGCATAGAGTACAGACGATGAAAATCATCCTTCTACCTCTTGCTAAAGGAGAAAAGTAGTTCCAGTATCTAAATCTTAAGCTGTGTCAAATATTGAAAGTAACTCTTTTAGGTTTTAAGTTATAATGGTACAGAGGAAAAAAGGTGGAAATGTGGAGTTTAGCAAATGTCAAATAATAGTGTTCATGTTCATAACCAGAGAAATAATGATAAATAAAGACAACTTGTATCTACAGATACTTCCAAATAGGCAAAACTATGTTACAAAAAGCAAAGCGCTTGGTATATTGTAATTACGTACTTTGAGGCAATTTTTCTTTATTTTCCCAGTCAACTATAAACTTTCTCAGGGCAGGAAGCTTGCCCATCTTGTTTACCACTATATCCATGGCTTCATATTCTGGTCTGAATAAACACATGTGGGATGAATAAAACACTTAATTGGCATATGTGTAGTAAGGAATTTGACCTAACCTCAAGAGAGCTTAGGACTTTCTCTTAGCTCTTGAGAGGCCACCTCTAAACCCTTGGAATTTCCCCAGTGATAAAAGTGTCTTTGTTATTCATGGTGGGCCCTTTGGGACCACACCTGATAATTTATGCCACTGAGGTGACTCATGACAGGCCCTCAGATAGCTTATGCTAAGGAGATAACTCAGGATAAGGCTGGCCAAGCTAGAAAGACCATGTGATTAGAGGGTTGGGGCGCTGAGCCACTTAATATCAGACTGACCTCTAGAGACAGGGGAGGGCTGGAGACTGAGTTCAACTATGTAGCTAGAGTTCAAACACTCAAGGCTATATGATGAAGCCTCAATAAAAACCCTGGATGTCGAGGTTCAGTGAGCTTCCCTGGCTGGCAATACTCCATGCATATTACCAGATTTTCATGCCAGTAGGGTAACCTAAAAGTTTCACATTTGGAACCCTCCCAGAATCTGCCCTAGGTGTATCTTCCTTTGGCTGGTTCTAATTTGTATCATTTTGCTAAAACTGTAATCTTAAGCACAGTGCTTTTCTGAGTTCTGAGTTGTTCTAGAAAATTACTGAACTGGCAAGTGGTTTTGGGAAACCTGTAAAGTTACAGTTGGTGTCAGAAATCTTGGGCCAACTTAGTCTGGAGGACTGTGCCTTTAACCTTGAGTTTGGCTAACTCCAAGTGACATATAACAACAAATTAGGCCTTTTTGTTTGTTTGCTTCATGGATTGTTCTTGAAATTCCTTACTATTTCTCAGTGTACCACTTTTGCATTTTGAAATGATCACTTTTCTTAATGAGCCTTCCTGTGCCGTCCAAAATTAAATTCCACTTAGGGTTTGTGATCCATAGGATCAAATCTGTTATATTTATGGTAGCTAAGTCAGAGCTCCCTCACTAATTTGCCACAAATGGGTCAGAGGTGTGCTGTGATACTGCCCCACATGAATCCCCAAGGCCAACTGGGGCCTGTGGTAGCTGGAGCTCCTGGACTTGGCTGCCTTTAACCTCCTTCAGCATTCTGTGTACCCTAGAACGCACTATAGGTATTGCCACTTTTCTACATGTACTGGGACACAAAAAGATTGGAAAACAAGTTAAGGAATCATTACTACAATTTTCCCATGACAGTGTGTCACCAACATACTTCTCAATATCAGATCTGGTTACACATGCTACACTTAAGCCCTACATTGAACTACTGTTTCAGCAATACTCCAGTTCTTTCATACCCCAACCCTTCAGGTATACTAGTTTCTCTGCTAGGAATGTCATTCTTCTACTCCAGCCACCTAGGCAAATTCATTCTTCCAGATTCAGTTCCAAGGTTACATATGTATATCTTCTCTAAGAGATCTTTGTCACCCAGGAGCACTTGGTGGATTTGTCTCTAGTTCAGCACTTACTATATTAATGATTTGTCTGTTACCCTCAGTAACCTGTGAGTTTCCTGACAACATGCTCTATGACTCACCTCCCTTTTTCACTCCTTTTATTTGGCCTTTTTCTTTGTTGTCTCCTAAAGCATGATGTTCCCTAGGATTCCATCTTCATTTGTCTCTTCTCACCCACAAGGTTTCCCTTCTGTTCCCCTCCCTTAAACTATTACCCATAACCTGTGCATATGCTTGTATTCTAATTAGTTGGCCCTAATTTTTCACTAAAATCCAGAATGGATTTTACCTTCTTACTGGACGTCTCCAACTTGGTGTTCCAAAAGCACCTCAGAGTAACATGTTCCAAACAAAATTTCAATGTCATTGTCCTTTCCTCCTTCTTATTTTCTATCTTGGTTAACTGGGTACCACTATCCAGATAATCATTCCAGTGGAAATCTCAGTTATCCATCTAAACGTTACCAAATTATCCCTTTGTTCTCTTCCTATCCAATTAATCTTTCACACAACTTTATAAAACAAAGATCTGATCACTATCAATGACCTGCTCTAAAATCTTCAGAACTCCTTTCAAACTGTTTCACAATATGACTTTCAATCAGTAGCTACTTCTCTCTCCACCAAAACATACATTTTGTATACTAGCTATATCTAGCTATAGAATTTCTCAAAAGTATAATATGCATTTTATCTTTTCTCTTTCATCTGGCCATGCCCTGGGCTGAAATACGCATCTCCTCTTCTTCCCTGTTGGTAAACTCAATCATTCTCCAAGAACCAACACAAATATCGCTATCCAAGTCCATATTGATAGGCACTCATTGCAGAATTACTTGCTCTCTTCTCTGTACTCCTATAATGAAGTTTTCTAGTTTTTTTCATTCACTAAACTGTGAGCTCCTTTAGGAAGCGACCATGTTTTATTAACCTGTTACCTGTAATTCCTAGCATAGTGATTTAGTCATACTGTGTTCAATAAAGTTATCTTTTAAGTAAATGAAATTAAGCTATAATAAAGCCTTTCAGTCTGCATATATGTTAGAATGCAAATATCTAGAGCATCTCACTGATATCTATGAACAACACAAACATTAGGGAAACGTGTTGTTATCTGCCTTATGGATTTCAGATATGAAAGCTCTTAGGTGTTGCAAATTTTTATGGGCTATATTCATGAACACATTGCAAAATGCAAGCCATAAGTAATACAGCTAGTATTCCACCATCTGAAAGTTAGACCATCTGTGTCTGGGTTTGTCAAAGGCAAATCTTGCTTTAAACTCTTATTAGAATACTGTCAATTCTTCTATTTTTCAAAAAGGTACCATCCATAATCAACTACATGACTAACATAAGTTAAAATTCTTTTTGAAATAAAATCTAAAGGGTTGAAATATTTTATTTTTATTTTTATTTTTTGAGACGGAGTCTCACTCAGTCGCCCAGGCTGGAGTGCAGTGGCGCGATCTCGGCTCACTGCAAGCTCCGCCTCCCGGGTTCACGCCATTCTCCTGCCTCAGCCTCCCGAGTAGGTGGGACTACAGGCGCCCGCCACCACGCCCTGCTAGTTTTTTGTATTTTTTAGTAGAGATGGGGTTTCACCGTGTTAGCCGGGATGGTCTCGATCTCCTGACTTCGTGATCCGCCCGTCTCGGCTGCCCAAAAGTGCTGAGATTACAGGCGTGAGCCACCACGCCCGGCCGGGTTGAAATATTTCTATTTCACTACAATTTTCTTATATAATTCCTTGAAACAGGAATCTTAAGACATTTTCTTTTTTACAAAAGAATTTTACTGAAATAGAATCCTCATTAATTTGAACTCTAATTGAGAATTTAAGAAAACTAAGCATGGAATGAAGGATGGACCAAGTTTGCACCATCTAGGAAGGAAAAGACCTATCATGGAGCAAATATGATTTTACAGGACATATAAATGCGTTTCATTAATTAAATAATTTTAAGGAGTTTACCACATATGGTATACACATACAAAGATTGATTTAGCATATAATTATAAAGGAAAGCAAAAAGATACGGAAGAAAAGGAATGGAATTTGGAAGCACAAACCCCGGACTCAAGTATTGTGTACTATTGATAGTTTTATTTTAGTTATACTTTGGATTTTAGTTTATATTTAACGTAGCTCACATTTATAACCCATATATAAAATAATTCAAGCAAAGAAGTATAAAGAACAAATTAAAACAAAAACAAAAAGCCAACGTCCCTCCCCCTTCGAGCATCATGAGTAAAACTTTAAAAATCTGAATGACAATCCCAAGTATACCCCTCCCAGATTGCATTCCTCTTTGCTTCCAGCATTAGAGGTAACCAGAATTTGCATTTGGTGTTTGCCAGTTGCAAGTATAGTTTTATTTGTTTTATTGTTTATTTATATTTTTGAGACGTAGTCTTGCTCTGCCCCCAGGCTGGAGTACAGTGGTGCAATCTCGGCTCACTGCAAGCTCCACCTCCTGGGTTCACACCATTCTCCCGACTCAGCCTCCCAAGTAGCTGGGATTACAGGCACCCGCTACCACACCCGGCTAATTTTTTGTATTTTTAGTAGAGACAGGGCTTCACCGTGTCAGCCAAAATGGTCTCAATCTCCTGACCTTGTGATCTGCCGGCCTTAGCCTCCCAAAGTGCTGGGATTACAGGCGTGAGCCACCACACCCAGCCACAAGTATGGTTTTAAACATTTTCCACATATGTATGCATCAATCAAATAATTCTACATACTTTTATACTTTCTACAAATAGCTTCCTATTATATGTATTCTTTTGTAATGTTCCTATTTATTTATTTGACAGGTCTCACTCAGTCACCCAGGCTGAAGTGCAGTGGTGCCATCCTGGCTCTTGACAACCTCAGCCTCCTAGGCTCAAGTGATCCTCCCACCTCAACCTCCCGAGTAGCTGGAACCACAGGTGCGTGCCACCATGCCCTGCTAATTTTTGTATTTTTTGTAGAGATGGGGTTTTGCCATGTTGACCAGGCTGGTCTAGAAGTCCTGGGCTCAAGCAATCTGCCTGCCTCAGCCTCCCAAAGTGCTAGGATTACAGGTGTGAGCCACTGTGCCCAGCCTGTAACGTTTCTTACTATTGTTTCTGAGATTTGTCTAACCGGTATTTCCAGTTCATTAATTTTAACAATTGGCACAGTATTCCATTGTATTTGCATGCCACAATTTATGTATCCTAGTGATAGATGTAGTTTCCAATTTTCTTTCTTTTTTTTTTTTCTCTTACAATGTGTCAGTGAACATTCTTGCATGTTTTCACGTGTAGCCACATTGATTAGTGAGTCATGGAGAATACATTATTCAACTGGAGTGAATATTTCCAAATTACTCTCTGAAATACCCACTAGGTATGCCTCCATTTTTTTTTTCAAACACACTGTTAAAACTAATTTTCAGAGAAGCCTACTTTGACTTTAAAAAATTTTTAAATAAGCTTCCTGTTTTTTTACAAAACCCAACAACCCTCATATGCAACCATTCAATAATTGTAATAAGCATACATATTTTAGATTTGATTTAAGCTAGGTTAATATAATCAATGGTATGAAAATATGATTGGTGGAAAAACCTTTGATTGGTTGGTAACTGGATGAAGTGAAAACCAACTAAACAATGGTTTCGCCAAAGGTACTGTCTCTCTGTGATACACCTGTGAGCAGACCTGGTGAAATATTAGGCAAGTAAATTTTCAGTTGGAGTAAAGGATAGCTTGATCATTTCAAAATACAAATGGATGGCCCTAAGATCAGGATTTAGGGAAAAGCCATAGATGTTGATTCAGGGTACCCTTGAGTTATTATTGCTAGACTTGGGAGCCTTATTCAATAACCAGTTCCCTAGTCTTAAAGAAGAGAAGACAAAGAACAAGATGAGAGATGGCTTAACCCGCTGATAATCTGGCTTCGGTTCATGGCTGAGCTTATTTTTCATAGCATTACTTCATTATTTTATAGGACGTGAATTACTGTAACACTATCCTTGGTTGTATTAAAGAGGTATATAGGAAACAAAAGAAGTTTGTTATTAAGGAATGACATGTACCACTCACTGCTCCTTTTACATGATTTTAGGAATACAACTATTTGTAGTTTTTTCCTTAACTCGGTAAGACACTGAAGGTATTCAAGAAATTTAACTTTCTTTTCTAAGTTCTGAGGAAGAGAAAAATTATGAAATCAATCCCAAACATTTTAGAGCAAACTGATATTTACTTTTAGTATGAATTCTTTGCAATAAAAAAAAAAGCTATAATCCCATAACAAGCTTTCAGGATTGGCATGCAGTAACTTCTGCCTGATTTAGATATGTCCAGTACAAAAATGGTCAACTCTGCTGGGCAGACTAAGCAATAATCCTTTCTGTACAATAAGGGTTTTTCAGTCCCTGATTCTGCAGATCCTGGTGCTTCCTGAGGACCTTATGTTTTTGTTTCACTGAGTCACTTTTCCTGCATAGTTCTAGTATCCAATTTGAGGGCTGGAGGAAGGGAAAGAAATGGAATAGATGACATCAACCCTATGTTATTACTGAACATAAAGGCCTTGGAGCCTCTCTACCCTGTCAATCCCAATTTTGACTGAATCCTTCCTCCTATAGTCTATATCTAGGCCAAGATCCTCAAATCTGCATCTATTATCTGTTGCCAAATCACTATCCCACTTGTTCCAGGGCCATTGGACTAGATTTCAGGGTTTACAGCTACAGAATAGAATTCAAACATTTTCAGGATCATTATTTCATTTGATTTTCATTTAAAAAAAGGTGTTTAGGATAATTATTATCTCTATTTTGTAAATTAAAAATGGAAGTTTATACAAGTCAAAGAATTGCTCAAAGTCACAATGATAATAAACACAGCTCAGTCAAGGGTGAAAATCAGGTCTTTGGGCTCCAGATTCAATGCATTTCACAAATGTCACTCTGTCTTTCTAAATGAGTTCTTAGCATTTTAAGGTGGAACTCTAAAAGTGTATTTCCACATAAACCCTCTGATTTGTGATTACATGTTAAAGAATCATAGATAGTATACCTCCATTATGGTATTATGGCATTTGGGGATTGCCTTGGGAGCCTTTTTTTTTTTTTTTTTTTTTAAAAAAAAGACGGAGTTTCACTCTCATTGCCCAAGTTGGAGTGCAATGGTGCAATCTCGGCTCACTGAAACCTCCACCTCCGGGGTTTAAGCGATTCTCCTGTCTCAGCCTCCCAAGTAGCTGGGATTACAGGTACGTGCCACCACCCCAGGCAAATTTTTTGTATTTTTAGTAGAACATGTTAGCCAAGCTGGTCTCTAACTCCTGACCTCAGGTGACCTGCCCACCTTGGCCTCCCAAAGTGTTGGGATTACAGGTGTGAGCCACCACACCCAGCCACCTTGAGAACCTTGTAACCTAGGAAGGTCAGACTCTGATTTTTCCATAAAAACATAATCTTAAATAGTAAGTGAATAAATATAGTTTCTTACACAACTAGTTTGCGAAGAAACAAAAAAGGCAAAGGATGAGTCAAGGTTTCATGTTGATGTTTACCAGTTAAAGCAGAACATACACTAAAACAGGTAACTTTAACTGTTTTATTCACTTTAATATTTTTGTGACCCAAATATACAAAGTAATTTAAAGCACAACAGATCAAAGTTTCACTCAACGTTTCTAATACCAGAGGTGAACAAGTTATTCTTATTTCACATTTATTCTTACATACAAAATTGTCTTTTTCCCCTATTCTTTTTTCATCCCTGCAAGAAGCCTACATTTTAAGGGCTGATGTTTATGTGTTTGCAGGGCTTGATTTAAACTCATGACCTAATAACAATCCAGTAAAAAAAAATTTACCAAGTTAACCAGTTTGTTCACTGAAATACTATAGCAGGAACTAAAATGTTCTCTCGATGGAGCTATCTGTTGGCCAATGGCCAGTCTCTGGCAAGACTAAAACATGCTGTGTTTATAGATAATATCTATTATAGAGTTTAAAAAACTAAAGCCTTTCCTTATAATGATAATAATGTTTGTCAGGCATTATTTTTTAAAATCTCTATGTTCTGAATATATAATTCAAAGGATAGGAACAAATAGTGACTTTTTTAATTAGAAAAATATTTGGTGTGAAAAAGCAATTGCTCTTTGGGTTTCATTGTAAATATTTTGTTAATTGAAAAAATCTCATATACATAAGGAAAACAAATAACATTTACTAGAATAAATAAAAATTATAGATGGACTAGAAAGTCATCATATAAACTAAAAAATGTTTCACCTCTTTATTTTAACAAACTTACTCAAATTAACCCAGTGACATTATTTTCATTAATTCCAAATTCCATCTTAGGTTCATACACACATAGAATATCAGAGTTAAAAGGAAACACGGAAATCTGTCTTGCTATCATTTCATAGTTGAAAAAAAAACCAAATGATTTGCTCAATATCACCCAACTAATTAGTAGTGGTGATCTAGAAAGACAGATATCAGATGGGTCAATAAAAAAGAATCTGGCTGAGTGTAGTGGTTCACTTGAGCCCAGGAGTTTGAGACCAGCCTTGGCAACATGGCAAAACCCCAGCTCTACCA
Source organism: Macaca thibetana thibetana (assembly GCF_024542745.1). Lineage (NCBI taxonomy): Eukaryota > Metazoa > Chordata > Mammalia > Primates > Cercopithecidae > Macaca > Macaca thibetana. The sequence continues at coordinate 103,429,946 of NC_065583.1, read as the reverse complement.
ACAAAAATTTAAAAATTAGTCAACAAATTAGCCATATCTACCAACAAAAATATAAAAATCAGGGTATGGTGCCAGACAGCTGTAGTCCCAGCTACTCGGGAGGCTGAGGTAGAAGGATGGCTTGAATCCAGGAAGCAGAGATTGCAGTGAGCCAAGATCACACCACTATACTCCAACCTGAGCGACAGAGCCAGACCCAAAGAAAAGAAAAGAAAAAGAAAGAGAAAAGGAAGAGGAAAAGGAAAAGGAAAAGGAAAAGGACCCAAACAAATAAAAAGGAATCCTCATCATTCATATATGTGCTTTCCACTTCTATTTTAAAAGTATTGCTTTTCGGGTATTAGATGTGTTACATCTTGATTAAGAGAAAATGGAAGATATTTAAAAATATGTAAAAGAAAATTAAATATAAAACATCCATAATCTCATCATTCATAAAAGCTCTTAAAATTATGATGCAGTTTCTTCTACTCTTTCAATTTCCCTGTATTTGAAAACAGTACAATTGTACAATTTTACAAAATTGAGATAATATACATAACATTTGGTATCCCTTTTTCCACCTTACATTATACCATATTTTATCTTATTAAAATATGTAATAAAATCTTAATAATTGTACAAAATTCCTTAAATTGTTTTTGTATACTTTTTGTAACCATCACTACTATCACTAGACATTTAAGTTTAAACAACCATGCACATAAATCTTTGTAATTCTAATTATTTCCTTAGAAGAAGAATCTAGACATGAGATTACCTGGTCAAAAGGTATACATATTTTGATGGCTTTTTATACAGATAGCCCAACTGCCATCCAGAATGATGTAATAATTTATACTTTTACCAGTGGAGCAGTGTATAATGCCTGCTTCATTGCATACCTCAGCAACAACAGATGTTGGTTTTTGTGATTTTTGCTAATGTTACAAGCAAGATAGTTCTTTAAATCTACATTTATTCATTACTACCACTGAACCTTTTTCACATATTATCATCTATATTTCCTCCTCTATGAATGTGTTTATATCATTTGTCCACTTTTAAAAATGTTTTATTGAAGTACAATATACATAAAGTACACATATCTTAAGTGCAAAGCTCAATGATTTTTTTCATAAACTGAATACAACCATGTAACAGCTCCCATATCAAAAGACAGAACATTATCAGCACCCGAAAAGCTACTCTTGTTTTTCCTTATAAGCACTAATTCTCCTAGAAGTAAGCACTATTCTGATTTGTTATATCATAAATTAATTTTTCTGGTTTTTGTCCTTTTGTTCATTTTTATAGTAGTAATTTGTTTTAAAAAGTTATCATTTATTATAAATTATAAAACATTTAAACATTACAGAAAAGTACCAAAACAATCAACAAGTCATTCTGAAACCATTCCATCTAAAGCAACTGTTAACCATAGTGAACGTGACACTTCTGTACCCACTGACAGATATACAGAGAAACAGACAAATTATCCCTTAGAATGGGACTATAATCTTACTTTGAAGAAAAAGAAATGGAATTAAAACCAAAAAATAAAAAACCCTCCAAAACATCAGAGAAACGTTCTTTGAGTATATACAAATCATTAAGAGGTCTGCATTTCATTAAAAACAAAAACAAAAGTGGTTTCAATTTTGCATATTACTGAGTGTTTTCCTACATTGAAAAAATAATTACCATGCATCCTGTCATCGTTCCTCACTTTCTAGTTTTCGTTTCTTATTTTTATCATTTATACTCAATCATACGACCACAATTTTTACAGCTACTGATTCTATTACTTTGAATCACCCTTTCCTTGGTTTCAACAATCAGCAGTATCCCCACTCTTTTTTCTTTAAAGTAGAATCCATAGTAATTTTCATGTTTCAGCATATCTATGTACAGCCTTAATAGTAAGAAGAAAACACAGTTTTCTTGGGTCACACTTCATTTCCTTTATAAAGTTGCACTAATGATATACATGTAATGAAAATGATAACAGGAAATATTTAGTTATTAGTACGTATCAGTTACTGTTATAAACATTTCATGTTTGTTAATCATTTAATACCAACAACAATCCTATGAGGTAGGTAGCATGATCATTTTACAGATGAAAACAATAGAGGTACTGGAAGGGGAACTGACTTGCCCAAAGTCTCTAATTTGTAAAGTGCAGAACTCTGATTTGAACACAGGGAGTCTGAATCAAGAGCCTGTGCTTCTCACCGCTACATAATGCTTTGACGTTTGCAGCTAGGACACGACTGGAGGGAGGGACAGTAAAGGATGCCGCTAGCTTTAAGGAGTGAAGGCCAGGAATGCTAGATGTTCGTGGTAATGAACAGGGCAGATCCTGACGATACAGACTGTACCATGTCCCTCACAAAAGCTCTGTTTCCTACTATGAGAAAATGAAACTATTAACATTCAAATGTCTTGTTAAACATTTGTGAGGTGAAAACGTGCTTAAAATTACTTGATCCTAGAACATTTCACACAAAATACGAAGTTTTTCTTCTCTTTGGCAAGATTTTAACAGGTTCAGTTTTCCAGGAATGCAACTACTTTGGTGCAGAAAAACTGTTCAGTGTTTGGAAAACTATGTCACTGATGGCAATACCGCAACCCATAGCATTTGAGTTGCCGAACAACACACCTATATAAATCTGCACATATAGTTCTCACATTCATGAGTTCTATATATGAGTGCCAGCATCATTTAACTACTTCTAGTGTAGTCATGGTCAAACAGTTACATATCATTGAAAATACTAGTTTATTATATGTTACTTTTATTTTTTCTATTCAACTAGGACAACATGTTGACTTTAAAATTATAGATGTACTCTATCATCTATGAACTTCATTTCAGGATCCAAAAAAGCTCCTAGATTTATTGAGATCTCACAGCATTATATGGGAGTTGTAATTCTTGAGGGGTTTCCTTATTTTCCCCTGATGTCTTCCGTCCACTTCTTTCCAAATTCAGACACATAATGAAGAAGATTAAACTCTGGCTGATTCTTCTTCTTTTCTCAGTACTGTTTTGAGGGCTGGATGTGCTACTAGGAGCCATGCCATTCTGCAGCAGAATATTCAGTTTATCTCTACAGGTTCCATTTTTCAGAGTTCTAGCATTTTCTTTGTTTAAAGTTCTATTCCTGTCCTTATTTTATTGTTGCTGGTGAACTTCTGGTTGTCATTCTTTTTAGCACTACTTGTTTGATCATTTTGTTAGCTTTTGGGGAGTGAGTGTTGTGGTCCTGCTTCACTCAGCCGTGTCAACTGGCAGTCGTTTTTTGCCCAACTTTAGATGGAGTGGTTTTCTTTCCTTTGAAGAGACCATCTCAATAAACATTTTCCTTAGTATAAAAGGGTGAGTCTGTCAATTACTTTGTGATGAATGAAAATTTACTACAAGCTTTTCTAATCTCAACTGCTTTCTTCTTATAGTTAATAAAGTAGAAGAGTCTACACTCAGGTCCATTATCACATATATCACTTTGGAGAATATTCGTTAATATTTACTGAGTAATGACAATGTGTCAGTCACTGTTTTAAGAGCTTTGCATATATTATTTCATTAATCTCATAACAATCCTATGAGGTGGACAGTATTCTCATAGGAAAAGGAGGTTTAAGAGTACCAATTTGCCCACAGTCACATAGCTATTAAGTGGCAAAGCAGGGGTTTGCACCCTGGACATCTGATATCAGAGCCCAAGTTATTATTTATTCACTACCTTACTGCCAACCAAGGTTTTAGGGACCTCCTGTTCCATTCAAGGTATTAACTGATTCACTATTGATTTTTTGATTAACACTTTTTCTTTAGAGCCTACCACAAATGCTCAGTAAATATTTATTACCTGAATAAATGAAAGACTTAACTGCTTATTTTCAATGCTTCCCCCTTCATATCTTTTAATGTGCCTTTTCCTTTTAGAAACAAGGACAAATTAAAATCGCAAATACCATTCTTATTCATTTCTGAGTGGTTAAGAGATAATCTCATTCTATGCTTAAAGAGAACATTGTAGCTTAAAACTTTTCACCTGTACTTTCTAAGCGAGGTGACCAATGTTGAATGGAAATGCAGATAGCTTTTTTCAGTATTTCACTGCATAGCCCTGATAGCATACTTGCTTTGATGGAGGAATTTTTTTCCATAATAACACACAAGAATTAGGCACTTCTTTCTCCCACTTTTGGCAGAAGCAGCTCTATGCTCCCAGGCAGTTCAGATGATCAGTTACATACCCTGTAGTACCCTGCCAGCCCTGAGAACCAGATCTACTGAAGCTACCTGTGCCCATCAAAGCTCACTATTCTGTCTCTTAGTCTGTCAGATTTCTGACAACAAATTAACAAGCGGTCAAGCATATCAACAGATTATATATCTTAGGCAGCATGCTTGATTTACAGTGAAAGGTTAGTGGATATAATATGCTAACACAATAAAAAGTTGTGGTAGCTTCAAATACCATGGTAAGTTGATGGTTTTTGCATTATTTTGTGACAGGTAGGTTCTAGCCTCACTTCACATCACATTCTATAAATAACATTACAGAATAATTTTAAAGACACCAACACATGTAAATAAATGTACAAAAATAAGACAAAGAAAAAAGTTATCTTGAACTTTTAAATAAAAACAGTTATGAGTTTTTAATAGTCTATGAAAAAATAGCATGGTAGGAATAAAATGATTACGGAAACGAAAGTCTGTTAATGTAGACAACTTTTTGTGGCACAGTTCAGGTGTATGTACTGGGTCAATGTGGTGAAAAACCTTTGTATGTCACAGATATGTAACAATACCAGAGAAAAACATACAGATGATAATTAAGTGTGGACAAGGGAAAAAAACTGAGAAGACAATGGTTTGAGTAAATTATTTAAAAAATTAAAAGGTCTTAGCTACATTGGGCTTGTTCTTAGAGAAGAATCTGTTCCAAACTAAGAATCCACTTCAAGTATTTACATTTTAATAAAAAAGATACAATGGCAACATAAGAAAACTGAGCTGGTGTATTTTAAAAATAACTTACACTGATGACTGAAGAGGAAGTTGACAAGTTTAAACCTTCAAGATCAGCCATCAAACTTGGAGAAAGAGCTGGTGTGGGAAGTGCAACTGGAGTGGATACTGGGTTAACTGTAAGAAAAGGCCCAAATTAGTAAATGTGCATGAACATTTAATTCAAATTATTAAAAGCAACATTTTTATTTTGTTAGTAAATCTAATTAAATTACTTTGATTAATAAATGTATGACAATTCTATTTAACATCTTGATTTAGTCAAGTTATTATCAAGTCATGGCAGTTATTAGTCTTAGCTTTCAAAACATAATGGTAAATCCTATAACAAAATAAAGATATAAATATCTTGAGTAATAGTTTGTGAAAATTTTTTCACATAACATTATCACTAATATTTATCACCCAGTAATCTCCCTAAAAAGGTAAAGAAGCATTTTTTTCCCCAGACTATCAAAAGAATAACAATCGCTTCCAAGAGAATGCTCCAGTGGAATTAGAAGTCTTGAAAGATGCTTCAATCCTATATCTATTTTATTCTCTACTCTAATTTGGGGTCCAGGCTACCTAATTCCCTTGTAATTATACTTTTTCAGCAAAAGCTATGTGCTAGATGGAAATGTTTGACTGATTCTAAACCTGCTATATACTTGAGAACTGATACTGTAAGTTTGGAAATCTAAAAATCCAAGTCTGATCATGTTACTTCCCTGCTTAAGACTCTTCGAAGGCTCATAACTGCCTACAAGATAAAAGCCCAACTCCTCAATTAAGTTCACAAAGTCCTCTATGGTCTGCCCCAGTCCTGTCTAATAGCACTTCCTGTGATAACGGAAATGTTCTACATCTAATAAAAGTGGCCACTAGCCACATATGCCTAACATCTGCTTGATATGTGGCTAGTATGACTAAATAAATGCATTTTAAATTTTGACTAATTTAAGTAATTACATGTGGCTTGTGGACACCATACTGGACTATTCAGGGCCAGCTTATCTCCAATTTCAGCACTGTTATGTGCTAGCTCTATGGGATAATAGTTCCCAAGATCTTGTTCTATATCTTGGAGCCTTTTATATTCTACTCTGTTTGCCTACTTCTCTGCCTTGCCCATCTTGCAACTTTGATCTGGCAAGCTACCCTTTAAAAGGAAAACACTCTCTGGCTCACCTGCAAACAGCTTATATGTGCCTTCTTTGTTCCACAGATATACTTGGGCAAACTTCTATAACTGTACTTCTCATGTAATACAAATTTGTGTCTTTATATGTTTGCATATCTGCTAGTCTGTGTGAACAGACGATAACATTAATTTTTGGTGCTTCTAAACCATTTGAATAAAATACATTAAAACGTGGTCAAGTTTTAGCTTCTAACAAGTTCTCACTCCAAAATAATATTCTAAAGGGGATAACATTTACTTAATTTGACATTTTTTATTTTTGGAGATAGGGTCTTGCTCTGTTGCCCAGGCTGGAGTAAAGTGGTGCAATCCCTTCCTGGGCCCAAGCAATCTCAGCCTCCTAAGTAAGTGCATGCCACCACACCCAGCATTTTTTTTTTAAGAGATAGGGTCTCCCCATGTTGCCCAGGCTGGTCTCTAATTCCTAGGCTCAGGCAATCCTCCTACTTTGGCCTCCCAAACTGCTGGGACTACAGGTGTGTGCCATGACACTCAGGTGCGACAGTAATTTTCAAAGCATCTTTTTCTCATTTTAGTCTCACAATATCCAGTGAACAAGGCAGAACAAATATTAATCCATAAAGTTAACAACAAATATTTCTTCTGCAAGGTAGCAAGTGAGAGACAAAAAGTTCAAGATCCTTAAGTAACAAAACCTAATTAAGAAAAAGAGATACACATATCTGAAAAAAAAATTAAAAAGAAACAATACAGTCCATAAATGATATGGCCAAAGAAGAAAAAATTCAAAGGAAACACTAAATAAAATCTCAACATATATAATTTAAAAAGCAGCCTGGAGGTTGGATGGGGAGGTAGTGGAGCTCTTGGTCTTCCCCGTGCTCACTTAGTGCGGCTGAAGCACAGCTTCAAATCCCCAGGCTTCCTTAGACCCACACTGAAAACCCCTGTAGAGTTAGGAAATGTCACAGAGTTGGGGGAAAACAAGGATCACTGGAGATGGAGTGGAAGAGGAGGCTTCATGAATAGGAGGGAATGAAGTCCAATTTTTAAGTAAGGGTGGGATTTGAACAAGAGGAAAGAAAGAAGCCAGTTAATTGTTGGATAACAGAATGCTATAAACAAAGACTGGGAGGTGGGAAATTGAAAAACTAAGGGGACTGGATTTATCCTATTGACCAAGGGGAACAGTCAAAAATCAATCAAACAGAGGAATGACAATGAATATGGTCCTGCAGGATGGTCAATCAGATGGCAGTACAATGCACAGACTGAAGACAGGGTTGGGAGTACGGAAGAGTTTATAATAGTTTAGGAACGAAGTGAGGCAATGGCAATCTGAAGGCTTAGAAAGAGCATTTAATATTGAAGACACTGGAAACTGAGCCACAGGGAGACTAATATTGACAAGGTCATTAAAAAAGTGAATGGTAGAACCACTATAGAATTAGAAACTGCTTCTTCTAACTTGGATCATAATATATTGCCTTCCAATGCAACAAGTAACTTTTCAGGTAAGTTCTAAATGCATGTTTGTTCATTCCTTTGTATACCTGTCTACCCACCAACCCACCATCCATCCTTTCAAAATATTAGAATGCCCATGTAAGGAATAAAAAACTGAATAAGAAACAGCCTCTGATTTCAACGGTGGCTTGGCTAAATACTACCAAGAGACAAGAGAAGAAAATTCACACCACAAGCAAGTTCTGCTCTTTTTTTAAAAAAAGGATGGGTTTTAATATCATTTCAGAAGATGTGTGCTCTGGTATTAAAGAGATGATTATGCATCTGTTTGCAGGTATGGCGAGATGAAAGTTGGCATTGAAAGCTTATCCTAAAGTGAATTCTGAGGCTAGTTGACCGTGCTGAAGTATTTAATTAGTAATGTGTAAAAACAAAGTGACTCTATAGGGTTTTTAAAAAAATGTCGTAGCATACAAGTTAAAATGAAATATCATGTCCACCTGTCAAATTAGAAAAGGTAATTTTAAAATACAAAATCTAGCATTGGTGAAGGTACAAGGAATATAGCACCCTCATATTGATACTGTGTAAGCTGGTACAAGCTTTCTGAAAAGGTGATTTTATTTACTTATTTTTGAGGAGTTTATCTGTCTCTCAGGCTGGAGTGGAGTGGCATAATCACAGCTCAGTGCAGCCTTGAATTTCTGGACTCAAGTGATCCTCCTGCCTCAGTCTCCTGAGTAGCTAGTATTACAGGTGTATGCCACCATGCCCCGCTTATTTTTCTATCTTTTTGTAGAGACAGGAGTCTCACTTTGTTGTCCAGGCTGGTCTCGAACTCCCAGCTTCAAGCAATCCTCCTGTCTCAGCCTCTCATGTAGCTGGGATTACAGGCATGAGCCACCATGCCAAGCCTAGAAGTCAATTTTGGACAAACAAATTCTTCAAAGTATTTGTTCCAGCAATACTATTCCTGGAAATTTATCTTAAGGAAACAGTTACAGAGATATTGAAATATATATTTACAATGATGAATGTTACCTCACTAATTATGATAGCAAAAAAATGGAAACCAGCTAAATTCCCAACAATAGTAAATCTGTTAAACAGAATTTGTTATAACAGGATAAAGGACAACCATGCAGTTATAAAGAACGTAGGTTTTGTGTTTTTTTGGAAACAGGGTCTTGCTCTGTCACTTAGGCTGGAGTGCGATGGCACAATCACAGCTCACCACAGCCTTGACCTCCTGGGCTTAAGCAATCCTCCTGCCTTGGCCTCCAAAGTGCAAGATTATAGACATTAGCCACCACCCCGGCTAAGAACACGTACTTTAAACAGAGGAGAAAGCAAGTGATAAAACAGTTTCTCAGTACAATCCAATTTGGAGGGGGGGATTTGCATATGAAGAGAATCTAAACTGATATGTCAGAATGTTAACCTGGGGTGTTTGGATTACAAGTTAATTTTATTTTCTTCTTTTTGTTTTAAAAACTTTCTATAAAATATTTTCTTTTCTAAAAGTAGATCTAATATAATAATTATGCAATTATTCTTCTGATCAAAGCATTGCCTTAAGATTTAAGAATAAGAAAAACTGAATATATAATGGCTTAATATGTTGTTATTTAATTTGTAATTTGTTGCATCATCTGTATCATTGGCATCATCAGCACCAGCATCATTACTAACCCCAGTAATGCCTATCTTGTGTCAGGCACAGTTCTAAATGCTTTTACATATATCAACTCATTTCATCCTTTGAGAATTAAATGACTCCCAAAAGTATTTTATAGACAAAGCATCTCAATTTTATAGACAAAGCAGCTAAAGCATGGAGAGGTTAAGTAAATTGCCCAAGATGACACAACTAGTGAGTAACAGAGCTGGGATTGAAACTCAGACAGCTTGCTCCACTGTCCTCTCAGCGACTCCACTCTACTGCCTTGACCACAATTCACTTAACAATGTGATATTACATATCATAAGGCTTATTTGAAGTATGATTATTGTTGGCTGACAGAGATTTTTTAAATACTTCACTGTCACTTGTACTAACAATGTAATGACATAGGTTTACATTTCCTATAAAAGAACACTAGAATATGATGACTGATTTATGATTGTCCTACTGAGAGCACATGGTATGGGGCCCTAAAATATATTGTAATTTCCAGGAATATAAAATATGCCTGAAACGTAGAAAGCATATTGATATCTCTAAGTCTAACAAAAGACTGTTAGGTCATATATTATCCTAGAACAAATATTTTTCTCATGTATTGTTAACTGACTCCCATGAAAGAGAGTCATATAACTTAATGATCTAAAGAAACTGTAGAAGTTTTACAGTCTTTAAAAAAAATTACAAATGAATAAAATGAGACACAAAGAAACTACTAAACTGATTAAAAGCATAGGACTAATTTCTGTGCTCATGATAACATCCCCTCAACAGATACAATAGGGGAAATAGTAAGAGAAAAAACCAAATTACTTTGTAATAGAGTCAGTCTATTACTAGGGTTGCTGCCTTAAGAGAGAGACAATCATTGATTCTGATAGTAGCAAGCTCTTTCCCTCCTCCACGCCTTTATTCTGCCTAGTATACCCTCCCCTCATGCCTCCAACTGCTTGACTGATGCTTTTTTTCTTTTTTTGAGATGGAGCATTGCTCTGTCACCCAGGCTAGAGTACAGTCACGCAATCTTGGCTCACTGGACCCTCTGCCTACCAGGTTTAAGCAATTCTCCTGCCACAGCCTCCTGAGTAACTGGGATTACAGGCGTGCGCCACGACACCTGCCTAATTTTTGTATTTTTAGTAGAGATGGGGTTTCACCATGTTGGCCAGGCTGGTATCGATCTCTTGGCCTCAGGTGATGTGCCCACCTAGGCTCCCCAAAGTGCTGGTATTACAGGTGTGAGCCACCATGCTCAGCCAACTGATGCTTTCTTAAACTCAACTCAAAAGATAAATTTTGATACTGCTAGGTGGATTAGGTACCTTGATACCAAACAGTATTTTGTGCATTTCTCCTCATTTCATCTATAATGAGGCAATCTAATTGCCAATTTATCTGTTTTTCCCATTACACTTTGAGTATTCCTTGGGTAGGGACAATATTGTATTCATTTAGAAATCTCCAGTATGTAGCAGATTATAAAGATCATAGCAAGTACTCAATTAACATTTCCTGAATGAAGAAATGAATAAATTCAGTACTTGCAGTCTTCCTGGTATGTACTGTGTACCTAGCAAACAACCCGTGTGGATTATGATGTGCCTCTTAGATAAAACACAGGGAATGTGTCTGGCCTTCTTTCAAGATTAATCTAATTCTCACAGTTGAGAACTAAAGCCACTGGAGAGTGACATTTTAGTGTCTGAGCAACAAACTGCATGCCATGGGCAATGGAAAACTACTGTAGGCTAATAGGAGGCATATAATGAAGTCGGCACTCTGCTTGTCTTTATCTCTAAGCTTACATCATGGTTCTTCCACAAGGTTTTTGTAGTTTCTAAATTTGGGGTTAATGAAAACTCTAAAGAGGGGTTTTCATCTCCCTCTTTGTTTCCTCACTATACTATGAATCTCTATTTTTCTCTCATATACAATAGTTACTTGTCCAGGTATCTGTGTCTCTGACTAGATTTTAGTTTTTGGAAGGGAATGACTAAATTCTATTTATCTATTACAGTACCTACCAAAGTACCTTGCACTTAGCAGACGATCCAGAAAACGTAGGTTGAACTGACTTGTTAACGAGAGTTTCAAGTGTCATTTCTGACAAATGCAGGACTATGAAAGATTTTTAAAGAAAGGAGCACTTGGGTATTAAAAACAAAGAGAAGTACTATATCCTATATTGAGTTAAAAAATGTGGGTTGGGATCAAAGTTCCCTTAAAAATTCAAAAAAACTTTCATCTCTATTCTTAAAAACTTGATTTTTTAAAAAAGTTTGTGTCTCAACATATAAAAATATACTTTTTATAGAATGGAACTATAACAATTATATCATTTTATAGGTTTTTCTTTTTTTTACCATAGTTGCCAGGAAATCCAAAGTTGAATATAAGAAGAAAAAGTTGTAATTAGTATATTCTAGTCTCTTGTAACATTTACTCTTTGTTCCTTTTTAAATGTACTTTACTGTTATTCTTTTATAATTTTAAACTTTAAAATTATGAAGGTTACAAACATACATGTGTCAGATACCCAAATGTCACAGAAAGATACAAAATATAAAATGAAAGACTTGGCTGGGCGCAGTGGCTCAAGCCTGTAATTCCAGCACTTTGGGAGGTCAAGACGGGCGGATCACGAGGTCAGGAAATCGAGACCATCCTGGCTAACACGGTGAAACCCCGTCTCTACCAAAAAATACAAAAAACTAGCCGGGCAAGGTGGCGGGCCGCTGTAGTCCCAGCTACTCGGGAGGCTGAGGCAGGAGAATGGCGTAAACCCGGGAGGCGGAGCTTGCAGTGAGCTGAGATCTGGCCACTGCACTCCAGCCTGGGCCACAGAGCAAGACTCCATCTCAAAAAAAAAAAAAAAAAAAAAGAAAGTCTTACTCTTGTCTGTTCCCAGGTTAGTCCTACATCACAAGGACACCGGAGCTAACCAATGAACAATGCCACAATGAAATTTTTATATATGCCTTTATATGTTTTATTAATTCAAGAAAAATTTACTGGGTACCCACTAACTGGCAGGAGCCACTCTATACACTAGGAATAGCAGTGAGCAAGACAGAGAGAGATCCTGTCCTCATGGAACTTATATCTTAGTCAGGAGAAAGAGACAATAATCAGATACCGAAATTTTAAGGTAATTTCAGATAGTGAAAAATGCCATGAAGACAAGAATAACAGGTGAAGGTTTGTGCTATGGTCTGAATATTTGTGTCTCTCCAAAATTCATATTGAAACCTAATCCAGACTCTGGTGGGGCCTTTAATAGGTAATTAGGTTATGGGGGTTCTACCCTCACGAATGGGCTTGGTGCCCTTATAAAAGGGATATAAGGGATGGTGTTTCCTCCTTCTGTCACATGAGGAAACAGAAGTCACTATCTTTGAAGCAGAGCTAGCCCTCACCAATTATCAAATATGCTGGCACTTTGATCTTGGACATCCCAGCCTCCAGAACTACGAACAATTAATTTCTGCTGTTTATAAATTATCCAGTCTAAGGTATTTTGTTATGCCAGCTCAAAGGGGCCAAGACAGTGTGTAAGAGTAGGTGACTTCTGAGTTGGGGAAGTAAGGATCAGCCTGCCAAATCTGGGGGAACTGTTCTCAGCAGGGGAACAGCAGTAGACAGGCCCTTGACAGAAATGAGCCTGGTATGTGTAACAAACGCATAAAAACAAAGTAGGATGAAATGTGGATAAGAAGCAGAGAGGGGTCAGATCATCCACAGTCTGAGAAACCTGGGAAAGGAGTATGGGCTTTCATCTAAATGCAAAATTAAGCCATTAAATTCAAGGGTTTAAAATAAGAAAGAAATAAGATCTGATTTTATCAGTAGTTTATCAGTAGGATAAATTTCTGGAAAAGAACTGCTATTTCGGCAGGGTGTGGTGGATCACGCCTGTAATCCCAGCACTTTGGGAGGCTGAGGCAGGTGGATCATGAGGTCAGGAGATCAAGAGCATCCTGGCTAACACAGTGAAATCCCGTCTCTACTAAAAATACAAAAAATTAGATGGGCGTGATGTGGCACGTGCCTGTAGTCCCAGCTACTCGGGAGGCTGAGGCAGGAGAATTGCCTGAACCCAGAAGGCTGAGGTTGCAGTTAGCCGAGGTAGTGCCACTGCACTCCAGCCTGGGCAACAAAGTAAGATTCCGCCTCGGGGGGTGGGGAAGAACAGCTACGTGAAAGGATATGTGCAATTTAAGTTTTGATAGATATTGCTAAAATGACTCCAAAGAGCTGTACCTATTTATATTTCTACCAAAAACATGTACATCTGTTTCTCCAAACCTTAGCAACACTGGATGTTACCAAACCTGAAAATCTTAGCTAATATGTAAAACATGATTCAAATTTAACTCCAATTTTATTTTTAGTTTCTCTGTTATTTCTCTGCATTATATATTTTAATTTCTCTATATTAAGTATATGCCATGGCTATTGGGGACAGGGCAGGTAAACAATATAAGCAGAACAGATCTATGACAGAATGAGATAATCTAAAACATAACTCACTCCCAGCACAGAAAATCTCTATCAAAAAATGACAGTAGTTTAATATTCATGAAATCTCACTTCTTGTTACTCTTCTCCTAGTGCAACAAAGTACCACTATCTCTCTCTCACAATGCAGGAGGATTTAACGGGAGGTGATAAATATATATACATCTCTGCACACTTGGGTGAATATATTTGTAGGATTCTGAATTCTTAAGATTTGCTGGGACAAAGATTTTTTGCAGGTAAAAGACTGATAGGGGTAGCGAAACTGGCCTCCAAAAGCTTTGTAACCTATTTTCCATTGCTACTAAAATTGTGCCAAGTGGAAGATGGTGATGTCCTTTCCATTTCCTTAATCCTCTACCTCCTTAAGTTAGATGTGTCAATCCCCATAATCCACATTTCACAATGTAGAAGTTATAAGATATGGATGACTATTTAACAAAACACATATAAATTACTAAAGCAAAAGATTTAAAAATGAATTTTGTATACTTTTATTTGGCCATCTATATTTGTTCATGTGATAATAAAGTGATATGCTGAATAGATGAAATAAACAAATATCACTGATTTCCAAAACTTTCTTGCATTATTCATCTATAAGTCTTACACAATAAATATTGATATATTTTGGGACACGTAAATAAAAGGTACTATACAAATAAAAAATACTCTTACTAAACACAGAAGAAATATTTTAAATTACAATACTTACAATCATCCAAATCTAGAAGTGAAACATCTTTGGTAAGAGGAGTTCTATCTTGTTTTGTTTTCTTTTCTTTCTCCTATAAAATAACAAATATTTCATTTATCACATGTTCTGTTTTAAAAATCTGTGTAGTCCTTAATATTCCAAAACATTTTTTTTCTCTGCTTAGTGGTATCAACAAATTGAACTTCTGTATGGTTATACAAAATGTTTTCCTGAATCAACATTTGTCTCAATTAGCATAAAGTATTTCTTACCCACTATGCAAACCGTTATTTTAAACTATTGTGTGTTTAAAAATTATAAATGTCAGAAGAAAATTTAAAGGTATATAATTATTTTATAACCTGACAACTTCTTGCTAACATAAAAATGTAAAGTGGCTCTTCAGTAGAGAGTCCACAAATATTCTTGAAAATAACTTCTAAACAGGTTTACTTTAGAAAAAGAAATACTCAATATATGCAGAGCTCAGAGATTTTTGATAGGCTTGTGATAGGTCAGCCTTTTCTGATACAGTTTGTGACAGGCATTGTACTAGATATTTTATGTTTCTATACTGGGTTGTATGAAACTTCTTTGCCAAAGATATTCACTAAAATCTATAAATGACATTCCCAGGCTCTTTCTTTTTAGAGTTGAAAGGACTCACTCACTTTTTCTACTGTTTTGTAGAGAAAATAAATATTTCAAAACATATCTGCATATAATTAGGGCTTCCCCCAGCAGATACTTGCTTATTTGGTCTACTGTACTTACAAAATGTATATATCCATGAACCAGAATACAGTGCCCCTAAGCCTGAACTGTTCACAGTTTGGTTAGAGATTGAGAAAAAATTTGTAAATCTTTTAAAAAGAAAATTGTATTAATTAAGTGCATTACAAATAACTAAAGGCCAACAAAAAGTAGGGCGTTAAATACAATTGGGTCAAAGTTTATCTTTCTAATCTATACTATTTTTTGCATTAAATTTTCTCAAATCACAGAACAAAACTAAAGTTTCTACTAAAATGTTTTTGTTTATTTCATCATTCATTCAATAGGTATGTATAGAATTCTAAATATATATTCGATTCTGTGCCAAGCAATGGAAATAACAGCCAAGACAGATACAGTGCTGCCTTCAAGTAACTTATAATCAACCAAAATTCTATAGCTTATTGTTAATGTGCTAATAAATATTTTCAAAGTATTCATTTAGCCACAAGAAGGTACCACTGAAACAAAATATATTTTATCACCATTTAAAGTTTACACAGTGTTAGAGCTCCTACAACAGTGCACATACATGAACAAAAGCATTACATAAAATTATACATAGGTAACACTTTAAAATCATTTAAATTTCACTTGCTTTTTCCCTTATGCTGATACTCAGAAACTTCAAGGACCACATAATAATATACATTATTAATACACTTAAAAAGGCACTAATTTTCATCTTCAAAGTAATTATTTTTATCACTGAACACTCCAAATCATCTAGTTAAGTTTTAATTTTCATTCCTTATTGAAAAACGAAAGAAATAGTATTTGCCCCTCTCTCCATTTCTCAAATGAGTAAACAATGTCTAAGATGGGGAAAAAAACAGAAGAAATGTTAGTTTTGAAGCTAAAATTTAAAAGTCGCAAGTAAATGAAAGCAAGTGCCGAATGAAAATGCCGTCTCAACTAGAATATCATTCCTGTGAAGAAAGAACATATAACAAAAAGAGCATATCATCATGTGACTTATCAAAATGCTATGCTGAGCACAATGGGTGCAGCTTCCTATAAGCTACAATGGTGCATGACTGTCTTTACGGAACTGTAACCTCCCCACCTGAAAAATTAGAAACCTATCAAATCAAGATAAAGTTAAAGCTGAAGGCAAGTCTATACCTTATTTTCTACTTCACAACCAAGAGTGTGTAACAGTATCTATTAAATACATATCAGGTCACATATAACACAGAACAGAGCTACATGTGAAATTGGCATAATCTCTTATTAGAGGCCTAGAACAGAGAGAAAAAAGGCTTTCAAAAGGACAGAATTTCATTGACTTTCTGAGAACAGCAAATAACCAGTGACTGAAATACAACATTAGCAATAGATAATGGTCATTTCTACTGAATTGAAAAACCCTTGCATTCTGAATCAAGGCTATAAAATGCTTCATGATGTGTTTGGTATTCCTCTTATATTAGATTTCATTTTTCATTTTAAAAAATCCATAGTAAGTTCAAAACATTTTCATACTTAAAGGATATACTATAAAAATAAAATTCTGAATTCTAAACAAAGAAGTTAAGAGCTCTATTCCATCAAACATTTCTCCATTTGCAATTCATCTTGGTAATAGAGACAGAACCTGGGTAAATGCATATAGGACTTGAGGCAGGAGATTTTTCTTGCTCAATGCATAATTCATGTGCTCCGCCTGCAAAGTGTGTAAAATGAGAATTTCACACCGCAGCATGAGCCATGGAGCTGCAGAGAAAAGGCAGATGAAATCATATTTTACTGTGCGATTTTATTTCTTACCCTCCCAATATTTATACAAAACCATCATTGACAAACCAAACACATTGACAGATCACCCACTGTTTCCATTGTGTTAGTACTTGAGAAGAGATCAGGCAGAAAGATAGACAATTTGTTTTTGTATATTTTTTTAAATAGAGGATTAGGTTTTTAACAGCTGAGTGACTGTATTAGACTTTTATAAGGACAACAGTAACTGATCGTAGAATCCTACCACAAAAAATACCTAGTTTTCAATTCATCATCCTCAAATCTCCATTTTGTTTCTATGGTATTCAATTATACACCTCAACACATCAACATTTTCAAAATGCAATACAAAGTCACAGGGTTAAAAAAACTGTTTTCTATTTAATGTATTTCATTTCAAATAATAAATAAAAGATCCTGGAAATACTTATTAACCTCCAAATAACACAAACAAAAATATGTAACAATGTACCTGAAAAGATTTTTTAATGTATTATGCATGTTCATTTTCATGCTGATTAAAAAAAAAGGCAAGTAACAAAAAAGACCTGACACGACAAGCATCAAATATGCATCCTAAGAGGAAACCACTGTAAAGAGGTTTGAAATTTGAAACTGTAAAATAGGATAAGCAGTATGTAAAGTTTGTCAAAGCCATACTGTGCTTTGAAATCAACAAAAAAATCAAAGCTAATTTGTAGCCTCACAGGACAAGATATTTGCATGAAATATTTTCGATTAGAATTATCAACCAAGGATAATTTCATGACTTTCTTTCATTCAAGTTAACTGACAAATATGATTTCAAAAATCTGAGGCTCACACTTAAACTTTTACTTTTAAACCAAAGTACACCCCTGGTAAATTGAGACTTCTTTATGAGTTAAAAAGAAGTGTAGCCCACTAAAACCCATCTTTCCTATTAGAGTGCGCCTACTTCAATAGGAAAGCCTGCTTAATCCAAATCCACTTCATTTTAAAGGTCTCAAGTGCAATTGAGTAACATGTTTATTTTAGAGAACTTAAAATATAAATGAAATTGGGAAAGACATAAACTGAGAGGCAAGGCTTTGCAATATAACAGTAAAACCCAATATTCTCCAATATTTATAAAAGTTATATAATTGCAACATACAAAAAGAGTTGTAAAAACATAATTAAAACTTGCATATTTTTCAAACAGAACATAACACCAGTCAAAAAATAGTTCCTTTCACTCTTATTCATGATTTATTTCACACCACACGCCAAATTTACTTTATCCCCAAGAATCTTTCAAATAAAAGAGCTTTATTTCCAAAATCTTTTATTAAGGCAAATCTTAATATTTACTGACATTCAGACACCAGTCACAATACTAGTGACTGATCCTTAGAGCACCTAAGAGATTCACTCAGTTTCTTTGCACCTCCCAAAAGGAATCAGCAAAGTTTTGAGACACAAATATAACCCGAGATAAAAATAACTGACAAGAGCAACTCAAACACTGCTAGGTAGCTATAGTGGGTACTATTTTCTTCATAGCTAGTATGCACCTTAATCTTAGTTTTAATTCAAATACTGAAATGCTTTTAATATTAAGTATTATTAAGTGCAAGTATATTAAATACTTTATATTTTTTCACATTGGTAGATTATTATGCTTCATATAGTTTATGTAATTAAAATGTTAATATATATAAGGAAAATACATAAAATGTACTCACAATAAATTACAATCATAAAGTTTTTATCATTTTAATCATAGATTATCTATATCTTCAGCAATTAGTACACAGACCCTATAGATATAACCAGAATACTGCATCACGAATAAGGTGCAAATAGTGGACTAACAACGTAGCTGAAATAACTATGGTGTGGAGGAGCACTCTAATATACTGGGTAGTTATAGGAACACTGAAGCCTAGGTTTCACGAAGGATAAAAATCCTGGAAATGTAAAAGCAACATTTTAAATAAATTTTTTCACCATCTGTTCACATAATTTTAACTACAAGCAGAATATAACTTAATTATATTGGTCAAAAACAGGATAAAGTGATATAAATGTGAATCTCTTCCTGATACAATGTGGTCTACATTACTGCGTTTTCTCTCTACTCTTTCACATAAAAAAAATTTTTCCCTTTACATTGTGTAAAGTATGTGAAATCACATAAAATAAGTAATTACTAAAAGTAATTTTGTTATAGGTGTTATTTGGAACAAAAGAATTACTCATTGAAAGGACTATACTAAAAATATTTCTCAATTAAATATATTTCAAAAAATAACACCTACACATAAAATACACTTATCCATCAACATAATTATAACAACAAAATTTTCTCCGGTCATTACCGACAACATCTGACCTCAAATGAGGACATATTCCAATCAATAACACAAACAAACAAACATGGCACCTGAATGTGTGTCTATAGTTTTGTGCCTCATGAATATGCTGGGGCATTTTAAGAATGTAAATAATCCCCTTGTGGTTCTCACCCTTTTGACTGTCCCATTCACATGAGTGATACCCCATCATCAGTAACATTTTTCATTCCTTGTAGCCATTCTCAACTAGGAGAAGTGGAGGGTCACAGTGATATGAGGCTACTTTCTCCCTTGCTTTTATTTTCTGTAGTAAAGGATGAAAAAAGAAAGAACAAAGGCATAGAAATAGGAAGGGATACAGAGTGTTAACAGAACCACAAATATTCCACTGGGATTAGAATTTAGTGTGTGTGGCTGGGCAGTTGCCGATGCCTGTAATCCCAGCACTTTGGGAGGCTGAGGTGGGTGGATCACTTGAGTCCAGGAGTTCGAGACCAGCCTGGGCAATATGGAGAAATCCCTCTCTATTAAAAATACAAAAAATTAGCCAAGCATGGTAGTGCATGCCTGTAGTCCCAGCTACCCAGGCGGCTGAGGTGGGAGGATCATCTGAGACTGAGGTCGAGGCTGCCAAGAGCTGGGATCATGCCACTGCATTCCAGGTTGGGTGACAGAGCAAGACTCTGAAAAAAAAAAAAAAAAAGAAGAAGAAAGAAAAGAAAAGAGAGAGAGAGAGAAAGAAAGAGGAAAGAAAGAAGGAAAGAGA
This sequence comes from Macaca thibetana thibetana, assembly GCF_024542745.1. Taxonomy (NCBI): domain Eukaryota; kingdom Metazoa; phylum Chordata; class Mammalia; order Primates; family Cercopithecidae; genus Macaca; species Macaca thibetana. The sequence continues at coordinate 103,409,806 of NC_065583.1, read as the reverse complement.
CAAAGAGAAAGAAAGAGAAGAGAAAAGAAAAGAGAAGAAAAGAAAAGAAAAGAAAACAGGGTGGGTAGGGTTAAGACTAGGTAGGTTTGGGCAAGCTAGCCTGAGTTTACTGAACTCAAATGGCAAGGGGCCATCAGGCCAGGTGAATTTAATATCCATCTGGCAGTTGTATAGAAGGACTTGGGGTTGGGAAAGCACTGGTCAGAGGATAACCAATGGCAGTGGTCTATGCAGGTAATGAAGAGCTGATCTAGAATAATGGCAGTAGGGAAAGAAGAAACAGACGTGAGAAATAACACACAGAACCTATAGGAGTTGGTAACTATCTAAACATACAGAATGACAGAGTAGTCAGAGATAATTCTGGGGCTTCAGATCTGGGAGAATGAAAAGAATGCTGGTGACAAATGGTAGAGCACGTCTTTTTATTGTATTCGGTTTGGAAATAATTAGGTTTGATTGTATTAGGTTAGCCTCAGAGAGGTCTAAAAATTTGGTATGAATTTGGGAAGAAAAGCTGAAATGTATTTTAAAGACTGAAAGACATTACCATGGAAGTAATTAACATAAATGTTTTAGCTGAAGCTATAGGAGTGAATTAGGTCTCACAACAGGACAAATTTAGAGGGAAAAAAAGAAGACTAAAGAAAAATTCATTCACATAAATTAATATCGCAAAAAACTAATATGTACTAAGTACTAATTTGGGGGCAATGTTCACAGTTGGATGTCAGAAGCCGGTAAAAAGTGAAGCAACCGAAAGAATGAAAGGTCAAAAAAGTCAGAACAAAAGGGATGCAGACTTTTAAGTAGTCGGGGAACAGTCATACAAAAAGACCAAGAATAAGAGAAGGCTACTGGGTTTGGGGAAGGATCATCGCTGCCTTTTCAGAGAGCAGTATGTGTAGGATAGAGTTGGAAATAACTGGGTTAAGAAGTACAAGATGCAGGATACGTAGATTATTTTTCTAAACTCACTCTCACTCATGTACACACACACTGTCTTTTCCACTCCATGCTCCCTCTCTCTCTCTTTAAATGAGGAAAAAACCTGAATGCTACAGTTGGCAGAAAAGGAATGAATGGAGAAAGAGATTAAAGGTGCGAAGGAGACAGATGATTATGAACAAAACAAAACCAAAAGGAAGTAGGAGTTACCCTTGGGGAAGTGGATGTGAATCTTACACAGAGCTGCATTCAAAGGAAAAGTAGGGTAAATGGAGACTGTGAGTTAGAGAGTAGAGACACTGACCGTGGATGGCAGCTCTCTTCTAAAGAAAGTGGCTAAGCTCACAGGCTGTAGGTAAGGGAACAGAATTAAATGTTGACTTACAACCTGAATAGTGTAAAAAGAGTGGGAAAAAAAAGCAGGATACTTAAGTTACCAAAAAATTTAGGTTACTTTTAGCATTTGATGTTCTCCAATATTGTTGATCTTTTATGAAATTTTAAAGAATGTTAAAACTGTTGTTTTATAGTTATATAGTGTGTTACATTGATCTTTCATATTTTATTTTTGACATAACACTTGAAAGAAATAAGGTAGGTACTAGCATTTCTGCTTTACAGATGAGGAAACTGAAACAAAGATATTCTCTCCCAACAAGTAGAACACTATGCTTATCTCATAGAACTACCATAAAAATTAACTGTTCTGAGAGCCATGTATTCAAGGTAACTCCTAGGTCACATTTTCATGCTCAGTGCCCTCAAAACACATTGTCTGAATGAAAAAAAAGAAAAGAAAGCGTAAAAGTGTAGATTTAGTTAGGCTGCAGATATAAGGCATATGAATTTTCAGCACTAACATATTGTCATGCTAAATTAAAGTAAAGTACCCACCATCTGCCTTCATTACTCATAATTTAGAGCAGAAGCCACAACACTTGGTGCAAGGAGGACTTTTCTACAATTATAGTCGCCTATTATTAGAAAATAGATATACTCTGCAATTGCATGGTATATGCCAAATTATTCAGAAAGAAATAGAAATAAATAAGTAGTAGGTAGCTCCAAGGTGGAGAATACTTATTCCAATTGCTAAACTAAAGCAAAAAATTCCACAGTCCTGTCTACCTATTATAGATGGGAAAAGGCATTCTAATATAAATAAGCCACCTAAGGGAAACACATGAACACAAAACTATCAACAATGTGAGCGAAACCCAAATTTCTCAAAAGCCTTGGTTCACTGCAATAGTTTGAGTTGTTTTATACTGACGTTTTACAGGAAAATATTTTTAACTATCAAGAGATTTAATCTGATGACTGAAAGTCCTTGACAAAGAAGAAACAAACAGAATCACTGACCTGGAGTGCCCCCGTGGCTTTTATCTTCTTTTGTTTTTTTCAGGGGGAGGAAGGGGTACAACACAACATGATGTTCAACCACTGTGGCTTTTTAATGGCATCCTAAAGCTCTGCTTCTAATAGTACAGAGGAACTGAAGTCTATAATTTTTCAACTGTTATAAAACTTCCTAAGAATAACTTCCACCACTCGACACTCACTGATTTCTTGTTCAGTCATTTTAAAAAAATACTTCTTACTCTGGGTTGTACTTACTGTCGATTTGTAACTCTCTTTATTTTCAATAACATTTTAAACTTTCTGGTAATTTGATGTAAGTATGAAATGAGAGTACATCAAACTCACTATGTGATAAGTTTTTATATCAGGCCAGATTAATAAACCATAAAATCTCTTAAGATTTTATGTGAATTTTTTAAAAATAAAAATCTTAGGTTATTTTATATACAGACACAAGTTTTAAATATAAATTCAAGTTTAAGATAGGTTTTAATATATGCAAGAAAATGTGAAATAAGGCTAGCCAATTTTAAAAACATTCTTTAACAATAAATCTTTGGATGGGGGAGGGCAATTGTCTACTTCAATAAATTAATTTTCATCCTTGCCTACTCAGATAACATACTGAAGAAATTCAAGTTAATAGAACAAATAAACAAAAACAATATTGGATTAAGAAGAAACTGAACTGAATCAAAGGCAGAGTTTGGCCATATTTTCAACAAACAGAATAACACAGTTATATATAAAACTACTATACTTGAAGTCTAGCATGAACACGGCCCATTTATAGGAAGGGGGTGATTATTAAAGACCAAAAAGATAATTATAATTAGGTCTGAATTCTGTATTATTATTTTATTCATTTAACTAGACCTGAAATCAGATAGAATACATTTTACATTAATAACTACATTTTTGCAATTTATACTTTATTTTTTTCCTGCTAAGCAGGCAAAATTCAGTGTTACAAACGTTATTACCAAAAAGCATTATTATTTTATTATATAAGTGGTTCTTGCATTTGTTTTTAAATGTCTATGCAAATTCTTACTAAAGAATGTATACTCTTTAATTAAAGCTTTAAAACATACTCTATTATGCAAAATGCCCAATATTTTAAAAAACTGAATAGTCTAAATTTCTGATGATGTATGTACGCTTAGAATTCTTTGCTCAATACTATTTTTTGTGACTTCCTTTCACAGTCCCTTCAGCAAAAACACCCCTTGTCACAACCTAGCCAAGAACAAAAAAAGCCATATGCATAAGAGTTCCCTGATTTCGGTGGCAAGGGATGAGATTTTTTGAAAGTTTCTAGCTTTTCTTCAGAGTTAGGTTATAAGGGAAAGGCTTATCTAGAAAAAATAAAAAATCACAGGCATAGATAAGGATGGTGTTGTTTATTTTAGTTGCTGTAAGAATATTTACCTTCAATTACAACAAATGCATAATATCTTACCTGAGTGACTTTTCTGGATTCAGATTCACTTTCAGATTCTGACTCTGATTCAGAATCTGAAGAACTGTCTTCTATTGAACTAGATTCGGCATTTGAAGAATCTGAAGTTTTAGATTTTTCATTTTCCTTCTCCCCATCTTCAGAATCACTATATATAATAGTAAATTTTGAAATATCAACTTTAACTCCTTTATATAAGTCGTTTATATAAAAAATGGTTTTTAAATTCCAGAATACATTAATGAGGTAATAATGAAGGTATTACCCATAACCAAATAAATTAGAACCCATTCAAATTCAATTCTATCCTGTCATACACACTTCATATGCAAAAAGTCATAAAATGACACTAAACAATATAATCAAAAACAATGTAGAAAATATTAAATGTCTGATTTACCAAGAATTAAGTACTACCAGTAACAACTTCAAAGATATTTAGGCTGATTTTTAAAATGCTATCTCAAAATACTGTGTGTGTATACACATATACATATTGGAGACAGGGTCTCATTGTCATCTAGGCTGGAGTACAGTGGTGCAATCATGGCTCACCGCAGCCTCGATCTCCCAGGCTCAAGCGATTCTCCCACTTCAGCCTCACAAGTAGTTGGGACTACAGGCGGGCACTACCACATCCAGCTAATTTTATATTTTTTGTAGAGACAGGGTCTCACTATATTGCCTAGGCTGGTCTGGAACTCCTGGGCTCAAGTAATCCTCCCAACTCGGCCTACCAAAATGTTGGGATTACACGCTTGAGCCACCACACCCGGTTTAGTAATATATTTAAATATTTATATATCTACTTTTGCTAAAATAGACTTGTATTTTATACACTTTTCTACCCAAGAAAATTACTTACTACAAGTTCTCAAATGTGACCTTAAACACATTCTATGAGAAATGTGTTTCTGGTTAACAAAGGAACTTCTAAAGTACTATCTTGCTACAAATTTAAGCTAATCAAATATAAACTTTTAAATTACCAAATGATCATACCTAAGTGCTTAACACCATTCATTTGTTCATTTGTTCATCTGCTCAACAAATATTAATTAATTTTTGACTACATGTTGGCATTATGTTAGGTGCTAAGGATAACAATGGTTAAGAGGATCTATGTGTGTCTACCCTACAGAGTCTACAGTCCACTGGAGGATATAGATAAGGTGGCAGTGATAATACAGTATAGTAAGTAATAAATTATAGTGTGTCAGGAGAACATTTGGAGAGACACCTAAACAAACTTAATCCAATTAGGAATGCTTCCTGGAGAAAGAGACATATAAGCCAAGATACAGGAGTAAGGCTGGCAGATGGGCAGGGAAGCAGTTCTCCAAGGAGAAGGAATAACATGTGAGATGACCAAACACCCTTATCTCAGGGGATGAGAGATGCCTTGTGGTGTTTTATATTTTCCTGGAAACTAAAAGTCTAGTTCTCTCTACAACATGTGTGTGTATATTTTTAAGAATCTACTGTGGGCCAGAAAGGGCTAGGCATTTCATACCAATCATACTGATTACCTAATTTAAATGCACTCTTCCTGGGTATATTATTATCCCATTTACAATAATGAAATTAATATTCAGAAAGGTTAAATAACTTGCTCAGGGACACATAACAAGAGGGGCAGAACTAGAATCTGAACTCAAGCCTGTCTCACTCCAAAGTCCGTATTTTTTCCACTATGTCATACTATCTCCCTTCAAATGAAAACACTTTGGAGTGTAAAATTTAAATTCGGTCATAAATATTTATGATTACTAAAGGGTGGTTTTTGAAGAAGCTTAAAGCTTATTAAGAGCTTTAAAAAATTATCATACTAGCAAAGTTAAAAAAACATTCTAAGAGGCAGAAAAATACTGGGGGAGGGAGAGGAGTGAGGCAAGGAAAGAATCGATATTTCCTAGAATTGATTTTTGTAGAGGAAATATGATTGCTGTTTATTAAAAATGGAGCCATGGTAACATCTCAGAGCACATGTAATTATATTTGAAGACTGAAAAATATGTTGTTGTTTTTCCCTGGCAAAAAAACGGCAATTTATTATCCCCAATTCACTGGTTAAAATGTGTACTTAAAAATATAAGGTTTAGAATGTATTTGTGGTTCTCTTTGTAATAAACAATTCTTTTAAATTCAAATGTGGGTAAAGAGAAAAATCTATTTCTGAAGAAAGGAATAATAAAACTAATACATGACTACAAATTTCTAGTATACTGACTTCTGCCATCTGAAAGGACATTTCATGCACTGAACAAAACTTTCCCTTTCTAGAAACAAGACATGTTTTATAACTCATATCATCATAGATATTCTGATATTAAACCAGAAGTACAGGATTTCTCTCAAAGATAAGGCTATTATAAACCAAGTAGCTCCTTTGCTGCAACAAGTGAATGATTCTAAATATATTTAACTTCTAGCTTGTAAGATAAGATTTTAAAAGTAAAAGTGTTATTTTATTATGCATCACTCAATTTTGATGGTAATTATTGTTTACCTTACTGCTTAGAGTTTCAGATGTTAATCTAATGAAAAGAATTTACTGGTAACTAGGTTTCTAACTTTGCAATGATGAAAAGCCTGTATTAATTTAACCTACAGATTTCATTTGTTCTGAACAGGAAAAACAATATAAATCACTTTTAAAATCATTAAATCCTGACTTAAATTAATAAAGTCATAATTAGGGCATTATGCTGTGTTTGTTATGGAAGTGGCAGGGCGAGCTGCTTTAATTACTGTCTGTAATAAAAGGAGCAGAGAGCGTACTGCACCCCAATCAGTGCTGTCAGCCACGACTGAGCCGAGCTGCAAGCTCATCAAGTGAGCGGGCAGCAGGCTCCTGGGGAAAGGACCATCATGTCGGCAGAGGCCACTCACTGACAGCAGTGGGGAAAACAGAGTTGCACAATCCAAGATATTAGCCCCAATTACTCAAAATTTTAATGACACTTTAATACATGATAATGTTGTTGATAATGGGAGATCTTAAAAAGTGCTAACACTTAAAGCTCTTATGACCGTCTTCCTTCACAGCCCTTGACTCTAATATTTGGATCATAATCTTTTTAATATAACATTATTTAGAAAAATCAATTGTCTTGGTTACATAATGGCAAAGTGTTGAAGGATTTAATTTTAGCCCTCAGCAAAATTGCTACAAAAGGTAATTAAGTGTTTCATACCTATTGCTTGATCACTTAACTCAGCCTTCCAAGGTTATACCAATTTTCAAAATGTAACCCCAAGATATGTTCAAGTTCAAAATGAAAGCTAAGCATTACAAGTAGGAAAATAATGTGAACTAGCACTTTAATTTTAAAAAGATTTAATATCTGTTTGGGAAAAAATACACACTTCTTTTCTCTCATCATTTTTTGATTAACAAGAAACATCTGCCTGGGGCAAACTTTCACAGAATATTTTTTGAAGGAAATTCTGACAAAATACATTACCTTTTTCCTTTGGCTTTTGAGTTCCTCTTGGCTGTTCTTTTGTTTTCTAGGCCTGACTCCCTTCCACTCTCACTGTCCTGCTCACTGGAGGAGTCCTCACTGCTGTCCTCATTGCTGTCTCCTTCCTCCCCACTTTCGCCTTGCTCTCCACTTTCACTTCCAGATTCACTCTCTGAAAAACAGAACCAGATGTTCTTAGATTTATAGTCATTTAATTAGACACACGGACACCTGTAACTGTCAATATTCATCACAAATGAAACCAGATGTTGAATTTTAGTTCAGTGGACACCACGTGTTTAACATTTCATTCCCATACCCCATTCTTTCAGCTCTATGGATTCCTTTAGCATGGTGAGTTTGGAGGGAGGCAGACAGAGAGAGGATGCTCTGACAATGAGTAGAGAAAAGCTAAGCAAAGATGAACCAAGTAAACCAAATTTGAGGGAATCTCACTTTTCAAACCCCAAAGTATATAGCTTTGTCAAAAACTTTCTTTTAAAGAATTACATAAAGATTGATGTAAGGCTAAAGAAATAATTTTAAATTCTTCTGCTTGTAATGGGAAATTCTATTTAGAGTAAAAGAAGGCAACAGTTTAATCTTCTTAGGAACAAATTTTGAGAGGAAAATGAGCCATTCAAATCACCTGGAAAAACTTCCAAATTCAAAGACAATAGGCAAAATGACTAATTAAAGAGTTATTACTTATTCGAGCTAGTAAAGGAGTTTTCCATAGGTCAAAGAGATGATCAAGTTACATTGAGGAATTATACTTTTAAATGTTTTATGTATAAATTATGGTATGCTAGGACTCTCTGCAGAAGAGAACACATGAAAAATATATGTGTATTTTTTACTATTTAAAATGACTATAACTACAGAGTTGTGTCCTAGACAAAAGGACAAACTGTTGCCCTGCCTGTGATCTACGTAACGAAGCCCTCTTAGGCAGGAACACAACCTTTAATTAAACATTCTAATGGTTAAATAACACCAACATCAGGAAGGTCCATCACAGTGAAAAGCTAGGAGTGCCTGTATTCTTTCAAGATGGCTTGCAAGGGGTACAAGCATGGGTTATCAAGTTAGTGTTCGCATTCAGATCCTGGCTCTGCTACCTGCCAGTTGTAAAACTGATCAAGTTATTCAACTTCTCTGGGTCTTGGTTTCCTTTTCGGCAAATGGGGATAATACTAGTTACTTTTCAGAGTTGTTCTGAAGATTAAATGATTTGAAACATATAAAGGTGATTAGAACACAACAGGGTCTGCCACAGGTTAAGGTGCTCATCATTATCATCATTTACAAACAGGAAAGTTTATTTTACTAAAATAAAGCTACTAAATAAGGACATTTTAAATTTGTGGCAATATCCAAATTACACACACATACATATTAAGTCAGATAACTGGCTTATGCTATAAACGATGAAAAGAAATTACAGCATCTAAGTTACTCTCTCATGTCATCACATGGGACTGCAACACGAATCTGGGGCCAGCTGACTTCAGGCACCATTATTTAAATTTTCGAGTCAGTAAAATCTTAGAGAAAATTAGTTTATTCTCAAAAATACTTGCTACCTGGAAAACACAATCTTATAACATTTTTGTTTGTTTTTTGAGATGGAGTCTTGCTCTGTTGCCCAGGCTGGAGTGTAGTGGCGTGATCACGGCTCACTGTAACCTCCGCCTCCTGGGTTCACACCATTCTCCTGCCTCAGTCTCCTGAGTAGCTGGGATTACAGGCACGTGCCACCACGCCCAGCTAACTTTTTGTATTTTTAGTAGAGACGGGGTTTCACCGTGTTAGCCAGTATGGTCTCAATCTCCTGACCTTGTGATCTGCCTGTCTCAGCCTCCCAAAGTGCTGGGATTACAGGCATGAGCCACCACGCCCAGCCAATCTCATAACTTCTAGCAAGAAAAGTTTTCTTTTTTCCTCTGGCAGCTACAGTAGAACTCCTGCCACATGACTCATTATTACATGTATTCAGACAAACTCATGAAAAGCTGTAATGTTAATGGAATATTTCGTGTATGTATTAAAAATGGTCAGCCTATGAATAGGCATGGGCTAGTGAATAAATATAATGAAGACAAATATCTATATGTAATTCTACAAAATGAAGAAGTACATGATTAATTACACAGATAATTCTCACAGGTCTACATTACTCCTGAAATTCCATATTTTTTAATATCTACTTTCTCAATTATTTCTCTACTTTTCAGTTGATTACTTCAGAAGGTAATGTATCACAGATTAATTTATCAGATATTAAAAACAAAGATTTTTGATAAGGAACACAGAGAAAAGAGAGTGAATTACCTTAGAGTTGGGTAGTAGATAACCAAGTAAGAGTGACAGGCCCTGGTTCTCCAAGGTATAAGATTTTAGAGAAAGTTGGGTATCACTTGGTCTTGGGGCAGACTTGCCTATTAGGTTAAGTGTTAATAAGAGCATCAGAAAGTGACTCCAATATAGTTTTCATTAGGCAAATCACTCACAGAATTTTAGCAATGAAGGGACTTTAAGAAATATTTAACTCTACCCCTTCATTTATCTGATATAGAGAAAAGTAGGTGCCTTCTTCAATTTGCATAGGTAAAACCCAGGGTTTCTAAATCCTTCCTATTCAGCATTCTTTTCACTGCATACAGTTACTCTCAATCTTTAGTTTGATTTTTTTATAGTATATAGAGACTTAATAATTTTAGCTTTATCTCTATAGAGGTTCACAGAAAGAGATGAGTATAAAATGAAAGAGAAAAAGACTCTTCAAGGTATAAAATAAACTTTACATTTTTATAAAAGAAAGTTACTTTTAAAGACTCCACTAAAAGTTTATCAAGTATAAAATCATGTTTTCCAATAGATATAATAGGCATTATGGTTTAGAATTCAGAAAAGTATGAGTTCCTGTTTCAGCTATACCAATGTATTAGCTATTGTCCAAGAGACATTGTAAAGTAAAAAGAGAATTTAGTAATTAAAAATTACCTTGAAAAGTAAACAGCGATATATAAATGAAAGGGATTATTTTGATAATACAAACTTCACTTAAAACCACCTGCTGAATATTATAGATTAGGCCTTGTTTCTGAGATATAGAATGTAATCTACTATGTAAAAATACATGCCAATAAATTATAAAACCCACCACTGTCACTGCTACTATCAGAAGAGTCCTCCTCTTCCTCAGATTCAGAATAAAACTTCTTAGCAGAATTCTCTTGTTTTGCTTTTCCCGCTGGGGTCCATTCTTTTGCCTGTTTAAACAAATAAAGTAAATATAAATGAATTCTCATTCAGAGATTTAGAGTTCTGGCAAACTTAATCATCAAGAACATAACCAAATTCAAAAGCAAGCTTATGGCCTCAACAGAGAATGCACCTGTTAGAAGTCCTGGCATTAAGGCTGATTTACTTTACTCCTAAATACAGCAGCACAAACTCTCACTCAGAGCCCCTATGTTAAACCAACAATCTTATTTCAAATATACAATCTTTAAAACTTTTGTGTTTGTTGGCCCACAGAAGATTTAAACAAAAGTAGTATATCCTAAAATAGGTGAGCAAAACTAGAAGCAGATACAGTAACAGCAATAACAAACACAAGTTCATAGCTTGACACTGAAGGAAAAGAGAGAAAAAAAAAAAAAAAAGAAAAAAAGAAAATATTTAGTGTAGGCAATAAATTGCCCTGACCATCTCAACAGCCTAAATCCTGGAGTAATCCTTTACTTCTCTCTTTTTCTCATATTCTAAACACCTCAGCCATCAAGAAATACTACAGCTACCCTGGTCTGACCCATCGTTCTCTCCTGGACTATGCTTCTACTGCCCCTCCACCCTGCCCCCAGCAAACAAACTTTGCAAAACACAGCATCTAGAATGATTCTATTAAAACCTAAATCAGATCAAGCTCCTTTTTGGCCTGAAACCCTGCAGTGGCTCCTCATTTTACTCAGAGAAAAAGCCGAAGTCCCTACAACAGTCTGCATAGCCTGACCCAACCATCCTTTCATGACTGCCCCTCCATGACTGTCCCCCTGTCGCCTGCCTCTCTGACCTCTTGCTGCTCACCCTCTTGCCTGATATGCTCTGGCCATGCCTTACTGCTCCTCCAAATGTCCCAGGCATGCTCTCAGTTTAGGGCCTTCACCCTAGCTCTTGGCACTTCCAACACCATTCCCCGCCACGTTTTTTGTTGTGGTTGTTGTTGTTGTTTTTAATCACAGCATGTATTACTTTTTAACATACTATACAATCTACTTGTTTTTTTAACTGTTGGTCTATCCCTGGTAGAATGTAAGTTTCCGGAGAGGAGGGAACTTAAAATATTTGGGGCAATTTTTTTTTTTTTTTTGAGATGGAGTCTCACTTTGTTGCCCAGGCTGGAGTAGTGTCACGATCTCGGCACACTGCAACCTCTGCCTCCCAGGTTTAAGTGACTGTCCTGCCTTAGCCTCCCAAGTAGCCGGGACCACAAGAACGTGCCATCACGCCCAGTTAATTTTTATATTTTTAGTAGAGACGGGGTTTCACTATGTTGGCCAGGCTGGTCTTGAACTCCTGACCTCAGGTGATCTGCCTGCCTTGACCTCCCAAAGTGCTGGGATTATAGGCGTGAGCCACCACGCCCGGCCTATTATGTTCAATTTTAAGTGTGGCTGACACAATAAATACTAATTATATTTATTAGCCTCTTAAAGATTTCAATATTAAATTCAGAAATATGCTTAAGAAAAATATTGACTTTAGTGTTTACTAAATATTGTATTAGTAATATCATTTACTACTATGAGCCCCTTTAATCACTTCAATACAGTGTGTTAGTTTGCTTTTATAGTCACGGCCTTGATTCGTCAAGAAAAAATTAAATCATGCTTCATATATGATTTGTTAAAGAGCAGGGAAATGTATACTTCCGAGAAGATTAAAATAGTTGAGACTCATTTATTTATTGTATCTTTTAAGTTTTTACTATGTGCAAGTCTTTGCTAGAGTACATATTTCGTGGTAAAGGAATCTAGAGCATGACAGAATTTCTTATTCAAGAATGTTTCTCAGCACTGAATGTACAATAGAATCACCTAAGAATAGTTTTTAAATGTTAATAGAAACAATAAAAATATTAATACTGAAAAAAGAATACCTGGGTTCGCCTCTTGAAATTCTAATTTAATTAGTCTGGTGCACATGTCTGACCTAGTTGTGTTTTGTTTAAAAATCTCCATATGATTATAATGTGCAGCTACATTTAAAAGCCACTAGTCTAAGGCCAGGTGATGTGGCTCATGCCTGTACTCTCAGCACTTTGGGAGCTGAGGCAGCAGGATGGCTTGAGCCCAGGAGTTTGAGGCTGCAGTGAGCTATGATTGCACCACTGCACTCCAGCCTGGGTGACAGAGCAAAACCATGTCTCAAAATAAATAAATAAATAAATAAAAACAAATAAGAATAAAACCACTGATCTAGAGGGCTTAAGGTATGTTGCCTAAAAAGAGAAGCTTCAGTAACCTGGAAAATTACTAACAGGACAGTAACAGCATATTAATGAGTAAAAATTACTTGAATATATTTGAATAAGATGCTTATATAAGATCAGCAGTATGGCTTTCTTTTATATGTATTTAAAATGCTTCTGTCTACAAAGATAGTATTCTATAAACAAGCTCTCCTATTTTTGGTAAACTCTGAAGTCCGTATTTTTCTTAAATCCAAACATATTTCTCTGAGGTCTGATAAAAAGTTTCTCGGATTAATTTAATAACACTAAATCAACAATTTCAGAAAACCAGGCTGCTATGCTCAAATGTGCATTTTTTCTTGACATGGCCATGAACTCTATGGAGTTTCAGGTTTTAAAAGGCCAAAGGCAAACAATAAAAATAAATAAAAATGTGGTCCTTTATGACTAAAGGACCACATTATCATTCTAAGCAAAAGGAATAATAGAGAAAAGAAAAGAAGAGAACATAGATGCTAATTTGAAAGTTCCTATGAAGGATAAAATATTGACAGATTGTTTATAAAGCAAAATACTCTTCATATGCAGAAGGTGGTCTTTCTGTAAGTAGAAAAGAAAAGACTTTCTAGAACTAAGCAAATAAATTATTAACTAAGGATCTTCAAAACTTACTGGGATCATAATATAAATATATATTATATTCTATATCCTGGAAATGGTGGTGTGTAATTCAAAGTGACTTCTCCTGTCAATCTGACTAGGTTCCCTGTCGTTTTGATTAAAATATCAGATTATCTAAACCTAGGCCATTTTTCTTACTAAGTTATATTTCACAGTTACAAGACTTGACCCTGTAAGATCGCTTTACAGGAAAACTAGAATAACACAGTATATGATGTGCATGAAATACAGTGACATGACTTGGAAGGGAGATGAAGTAGAGTGAGAGACAAGAAAGATAATATGGACATTATTTTTTGTATTGTAGCTGCATTTAAAAATAAAACTATCTATATTATTTTTATACTTAACTGTGTCCCTCATAGTACAATTTTAAACCAATTGTCTCAGAGTCCAATAGATTGAAGTTGTTTTCTGCATCGCATCAACAGTGACAGTTTTATCAAACCATGTTCCATCAGTTATAATGATTCTCCGTAAGTTACCAATTATTAATTTCATAAATGTAATCAGCAAAATGAAAAAAGAAATTAATTTGTCTCTGTTGAATTGGATAGGTGAAATGAACATAATATGTTATATTTAAGTACTGTCCCTATAAGGTAGTTAATGCTTAGAAAAGCACATGAAAATGGAAGAAGCCAGCCAACAAACCAATCTATCAGCCAATAAAGAATACTGCTGAGACCAAATTAAATTGCATAGCATTGCTATCAACTCTGAGAAGATAATGCTTTTTGGTGGGTGGGGGCAGCAAGGAGGCAGAGATAAGGCAGAAGTAGGGGAAGGATAAAAGGATGGCTCTACTTGGGCTAAAACATCATGTACCCCATAATGAAAAAGAAAAAAAAGAACCATAAAAACAACAAACAAGCTTAATAAGGAATTAGGAAAGAAAGTATGTCCGTAGGAAGAACCATAACAACACTCTCTTTATATTCTAATATCTGATAAAAAGTTGCACAATTAGGCTGGGCACGGTGGCTCACACCTGTAATCCCAGCACTTTGGTAAGCTGAGGTGGGCAGATCATTTGAGGTCAGGAGTTTGAGACCAGCCTGGCCAACATGGCGAAACCCCATCTCTACTAAATATACAAAAATTAGCCAAGCATGGTGGCATGTGCTTGTAATCTCAGCTACTTGGGAAACTAAGGCAGGAGAATCACTTGAACCCAGGAGGTGGACGTCGCAGTGAGCCAAGATCAGGCCCCTGCACTCCAGCCTGGGTGACAGAGCAAGACTCTGTCTCAAAAAAAAAAAAATAAATAAAATAAAATAAAAATAAAAATTTTAAAATAATTGCATAAATAAGGCAACTCTTTTGAAGAGTACTGAAGAGTATGCAGATTTCAGTGAAAAATCAACAAACTTAGCTGCAAGGAGGGATAGACATGTAATTGCTTCTCACATTTTTACATATTTCTACTGTTACCAATTTTTGGCCGTCTCTAAGTACAGATCATTTGTCACAACATAAAAATAACGGTGCTAAGTACTAAGGATAATACAGATTTGCAAACAAGCTCAGGTTTATATCATATTACATAATAAAATACAGTAACAGCATGGACAATGAACTCGGACCTGGGTTGGAATATGGTTCTATCACTTACTAGCCATGTGAACTTAGGCAATTTACTTAAGTTCTCTAAGACTTGGCTTCCTTGTCTGCAAAGTGGGAATAACAATAACCATCACTTCCGATCAGAATTAGGTTTAAACAAGATAGTTTTTGTAAAACATTATCACCATACACAGTCAGGTTCCTAAATGGTGCTATTATTAATTCTGGCCATGCTTCAAAGCCAGGATAAGTTGGAGTGGTTAAGAGAAACATTATTTCTCAGAGGAATCAAATTACATGGCCATGATCATTATAGAAATTCTATTTATTAAAGTAATAAAGGTTTTCTTCCACTGTATACAGAAAAGTTAAGAGCAAGGAGGTTAACTCACTTTCCCACAGGAATTAGTAAAGAACTCCAGTTATCTGAATCCTAATTCAATGTATCTTTTCCACCACAAAAGTATCCAGAATATAATTCTTAACTGCTTTTTTTGTTAACTCCACATTTTAAAGTATTAAATATATTTTGCATAATTGCTACATACAACTAGAAGGCCTCTCTTCTTATTTTTCTTGTTTGTATGAAAAAGAAACAGATAATATTAGAAAAGAATGTTAATTATTTTATCTCAATGGCCAGCATTTTTTTTAAAGATTGATAAAAAGAGTATTTATATAGCAAATTTTTATGAGAAAGCACCATATTATTCACTTTGTGACCTTGTCAAAGGACATTTTTGGTACGCAATGCTCCCTATTTATGTTCAGGCTTCACTTAAAAATGGTTCGTCAGAAAATCTAGAAGAACACTTTGTGTGGTTTTTTCTGAAAGAGAACAGCAAAAATTATTCAGAAAGATATTGTCAGGAAGCTTACAAATATCTAAACAAAGTAGAAAAAACTTGATCTAATGAAACTAAATACCTTAAAAATTGCATCTACGCAGCTACAAACGCAATAGCACAAATGTGGGTGGTATTGATGCAGAGAATTCAGTTCTCTATTTCCTTGAAGAAAAGGAACAGTACATGTACAGTGGCATAGGAATACTATAATATTTAGTTGCTATAAAGGTAAGGTATATCTAACATATTACATTTAGAAATACTAGAACAATTTTCAACTCTCCAAAAAAGCTTTTATAGAAAACAATAGTTATCCCAGAGTCTTCCACTGCTTTAACAAAATTAATATCAGAAAGGTCCACTTACCAACTCTATTACTTCTACATTTCGAACTGATGGGTCGGGCGCCACCTCTGGCCAATTAGATAATTCCAGGTACCCAGTAGCTTTAATGTTGAGAGTATGAGATAAGGTGCCAAGCTGGAAATGATCTCTATCTATTAAAAATAGGGAAAAATATAAAATAAACAATATGAGCTGTATGTAACAGAGAACAATCATAATCAGAGCTCAAGGTAATTGGCATATTACCTCAAATGTCAAGGAATAAATATAAACCAGGAAGCTCTTCATAGGTCAAAAAACTGATTTCAGTCCATAGATTACAATAATCTCCCCCATAATGGTCAATAAAAAAGCTAATCAGTCAGTGTGTTTAGAGGTGTTGCTCTGAAATGTAGCTTCTCTAAAAATTACTTTACTGTGAATATTAAGAATGACAGCACAGTTAAACAATCCATATACATGTCTTGGCACAAACACATCCAGAATTTTAATAGTTTTTCTACAAAACTGAATTGCTTTTTATCGCTTGACAACATTAAATAAGAAACAATATGAAAACCAAGGTATATAATTATTTGATTCCAAGTGGAATGGCTACTTGTAAGGTGGTAAAATACTTAATTAGCCCTTTTAAAAAGCTGGGACACATAAGTCAACTTCCCTCTTTGAAAAACCAGTTTAAATATAAAGAGATATTTTTAATAAAATAATTCCTCCTAGCAAAACTGATATTAGCGTACACAGAATATTTACTTAATAACTATTAAAAGGAATAATATTTCTTATAAAACTATTTAAAAGATAAATGAAGTCATTGTTTATAAGAATAACATGGTTTTCATCTATTGCCTAGTTTAAATGTTAGAATAAAGTCAAAATACTTAAAATTATTTAGGTAAATAAGGTCTACAAAAATATAAACTTTAATATAAAACTTGCTTTTGAGAACAGATGAGTAAAAAGCACATTGTTTTTATATATTTATATATGTGAATCATCTATATTTCCTAAGAGATAAATTTTAAGCACATTAGAAATGGTGACATCCTGTCATAATTTTTTAGATAACATATATTTTGTAGTTATATTCTGATAATACCTTTAAAAGGAGACTCAAGCAGTGGTGCAGGCTTTTGTGCTAGGAATATTTTTTTGGCATATTTACTTAAAGCTCCACTCTTTTCATTCGGAACAATAAGCTGCCTAATAAATCTTGTACGGTCTCTGATGTCATAGTTTTGATCATACTTGCCGAGATTTAATATGTACTGGGTAAGCAATTTTGTCTGTTGGAAAAAAACAGATCAAGATGAGAATACAGTTATTTATGATTATTGATAACTCTGGATAAACATATTTAAAGAGGTAATAAAAATGAATGGTTATGTCAAACAAATGTTGTTCCGTAGGGAATATGCATTTCTAATGCTGCAAATGGAATTTTGAAGCCAAAGCACATGTCCTCTTCTGTACTGGGTAGGTGAATGCTGAGTATTGAGAAGCAGCCATGTGCTAGATTATTAAACTGCTGAAGTGGAAAGAAAGGCATCATTAAAAAAATAATCATATATGGCAAACCCGCTGAAGGGTCTACGTGAGAATAATGAATGTGGAAATACAACTAAAAACATGGCACTCAAAACTTAATCGGAAAAATATGCAGGACATCAAAACATCAGAGAGTATTAGGGGGCTGGCAAACTGCTTCTCCTGAGGTGTGTTTTATGAAGAGATACTGTCCCTGGCATAAGCAGTGTCTGCACTCTGACTGCACTCAGTTACTTTACCCTGAATTATGACCCATTAAAGCAGACACATGAATCACTGAACTGGATTACTGCAAATTATTTGCAGTGCATTTAGCTGTTACTTTTTCATAAAAGCAAGCTGCTGATGCCCTCTAAAAACTAGGATAAAAGACTTCTTCCATTTTTCCCCCATGCTGCTTATAGCCTCTAGTAATATTGGTCATTTATTTATTTATGTAAGGGAACAACTTATTATAGTAGCTTTTACACCATAATAAGACTTCCTAAGTCAATTTTTGAATGTACTACATTAACATATATTGAAATAATTTTAATAATAATTAAACCAAAGTTGAAATGTTAACAAAATAGGTTTGTATTTTAAACTACAGTTGTTTTATTGAAAAAGCATAGTTTTAACGAGGCTACATGTGTACAATTTTAACTATAAGCCAAATAGAATTCATAGTACATGGGAAAAATAAACTGAGAAACACTAAATCATTTACATTAGATTAGAAGATTTTAAGCACATTAGAAGCAGATAAAAAATAAAATCAATCAAGTTAGGCAGACTAAAGACAATTCTAGAACAATAAGTCAAAGTACAGAAATGGTGTGGTAAACTCTTTTATGATAATTGCTTAAGATAATTGATTTGATAGAAAGCAACCTTATTTCAGTAGCAGGGTATTTAAAAGGGATTAACCTAGTTTTATTAAAGTAGAATTATAAAAAATACAAGTGAAAATGTTAATAGAGCTATTCTGAATTTGGGTACCAACAATTGCTATTCACTAATTGCTAGACCATGTTGGTTCAAGTACAGATAAGAAAATTTCTATGATTCATTTTTTAAAGACAATTAGCAAAATATTCACCAACTGAGGAATACAATTCAGAACCAGCTTAAAAGAAAATGTGGTACACTAAACTGTGTAATTAACTTGCTGGAAAAACCTGGGAAATCCACTTAATCATTAGTTTTCTCAAATGTGGAGTTAGAATTTACAACTTGGTTAACGATAAAGTCCATTCGAGTGCTGAGATTTTAAATCTGCAACTAAAACAAATCAAAGAGTCTCTTAACTGCAATGTTTTTCTGAGCTAGCAGAATGATACATTTGGCTTATACTTCTTATCCCCAAAATTAATTTTTAGGAAATTAAACATTTTCAATATGCTAACAATTTTGAAAATTAGGTAGGGCATTTAAAGTAATGAAAATTATATAATTAAAAAATTTTTATTGACTTTAAAATGTATTATATTGTAAGCTTATAAGTTTAATTAAAATGTATTTTCAAAAATAACATTCTTTCTAAAAGACAAAAAACATATTTGTGTACAATGATACACTAAAATCATAAGCAGAATAATTATTCACCACACATGTACATACATTAATCAGTTTCTTCAGTGTATGTGTCTAGTAACAAGGCATTGATATTTCTCTGGAGAATACATTTTTATATGGCCTAAGTTTTTTTTTTTTTTAAATTGCAATCTTTTTCAAAATTAAATTCTGCAGTGAGTAATTATAAAATTGTTGACATTTTGAACTTACTCTTCTCTGTAGACCATATTTTTAATGGAAAAAATACCCTCTTTACAGTATTTCTGGACAACCATGTAATCTGAGGGAAAATTCTACTGAATCAAGAATAGTCCCAATCCTTATGTTAAAAACTGTAAATATTTCAAACCCAAATATTTAACTTTTCACCCATGTAGTCAACGAAAAGTTTTTAAAATATTGACAAAATTTCAAATAATTATTTTATTTATCCTTTTAAAAATATTTCATCAATTTAGATACTACAAAACCAACTGCCTTCTCAATTTCATTTCATTCTACACAATATAAATTTCTCTAATTAAAAAAAGGCGCTCCATCTAAAGAGTCTTTACGATAGGTGAGATAGTGTAAATGACAATCTCTTGATTAAATCTTGAGCTCTCACCATTTAACCTATTCATTTCTTCCCTTGCCTATACAGGGAAAACTTTCAAATTCTTTCTGTTTGCAAGATTTGTTTCTAATAATTGCTATTTGCTAAAATTTTTCAAAAGGTAAAATTTTTTGGCATTTTCTAGTGACATTTTAAATAATCCAAACAATTTGTGAACCAAAACTTAAACAATATACAAAAGACACAATTATCAATAAAAAATGTTAAGCCAATATAATAAACTTAATTTACAAAGCGGTTCTTCACAAAACAATAGATCTAAAATTCTGTTGCTAATATGCATTAAAGACAGTGTGTATTGTTATGCTATAGAATGGTTCTTCAACATCAGTTTCATCACAAGAATTTTATAGTTCGGTCAAACTGTGTATACTATCAGTAAATTTGACAACTACGGTTTTATTTCAACTGACTGAATAAGCAGAGTTTGTTTGCATGCACAACAACCAATTCCCAAAACATTTCTCTTCCATAGTTTTCTTAATTTAATAAGAACATTGATTTTTACCATGACAACATCCTTTCATCAAAAACAATTTTATCTTCAATGTTGAGCTTTTTAATTTACAACAGCATTTGCAATATTTTTGACAGAATAAACCTCCAAAAGCTTTACTTTGTTCCCATTTGCAGCCCTGACCAAACAAATATACAAATGCATTGAATGAAAAAGTCTATTTTTGGAATTAACTGATTTTCTATTTGGAAACCAGCAGTGCTGGGCCTTTTTTCCACTAATGCAGCCAACACATTAACAGCTATTGTTTCATTTTTCATATGTGCATAAGAAAACATAGAATAAAAGTAAAAAACTAATTTTCAAAAAGTTATTTGATCTAAATGAGGTCATGTTTCACACAGAATTATATAAACATCTTCTGCACCTGTACGTATTAAATTATCTTAATGCATAATCTTAAAATAACTACTGGCTTTTTAAATGGATGTTGATCCTTTGTAGCAGATTGTTGTGTCTTCTGGTTGTTGTGTGGTCAATGAGATCCCTAGCACTCTCATGGTGGTTGGTAAATGTCGACAAATATTTTATGCATGTTAAGTACTAAGTGGAAATTTAGCACTTCATTCTTTGTTAAATGTACACTTCCATTTCTAAAAATGTATTGCTGATGATTTTATAACAAGTTAAAAAAAGAACTGCCAAATAATAAAATAAGCTTTAGACCTACACTATACAATAAATGACAAAACTACTGTAGCAAGAGTGCTTTCACCACTCCCTTTAATGAGCTAGGGCAGAACTATTCAGTCTTTACTCCTGCACATATTTCACCTATAACCAACCTCTAACTTTCCATGTTTTCCTTTAATTTTACCCACTGGCAGCCTAGAGCTTCATGCATCTCATAGGCCATGGCAACACTTGCTGGTATATCAAGTTGCTAGCAAATGAAGCATTGTTAAATACTCATCTCCCCACCTGCAGCAAAGCAAAAGACAGCTTTTCCCACCTGCTTTGTCAGAGTATACTTCACTTATCAGCAGAAACCCTGCATGCTGTTCTAAAAGGAAGAAGTTAGTTATGTTACATCTAGAAAGAGTGGGAAAAAGATATAGTCTTTCAGATGTAAATGGCTCATGTATTAAAAAGAAATCTCTGTTCACTGCACTTGTGTCTTAACATGCCACTAGACAAAATTATGGCAGAAACTAGAAGACTTCAAAGCGGAGGTCTACAAATTAACTGTGCTATTTTAATGCAAATATTAGTGATATTACTTCATTAAAAATTTGGGACAAATCCTAAACTAGATGGCATGGAGACAACAGGCATAAATTAGATCTGTCCAGGGAAACTGGTAGGAAGAAAATAGACAACATTTAAGTAAACAATCATGACATTTTAATATCACTTAGAGGCTCAATCCAAAACCAGATGGGACATTAATTAAATAGTACTTTCAAATTTGTTGTATTCATAAATCACACAAGATAAGCAAAGACAATATAATGTACTATCAACAAAAATATTCAGTATCATATATACAGCTATTTATTAAATTTTGTTTTCA
The DNA here is from genome assembly GCF_024542745.1 of Macaca thibetana thibetana. NCBI lineage: Eukaryota > Metazoa > Chordata > Mammalia > Primates > Cercopithecidae > Macaca > Macaca thibetana. The sequence goes on along the minus strand of NC_065583.1, from coordinate 103,387,897 downwards.
GACTAATTTTCCTGCTTAGATTTAAGGAACCATTATTGGTACCAACTAATGGCTAATGCTATCCAGATACAAATTATATCAATTACATTTTCTTCAGATTGACTCTAAGTCAATGTGACACAGGAAAAATGAATTTGAGGGACTGTTACCTAAAAATTAAGAAATTCATTATTACACGGTGAAACCCCATCACTACTAAAAATAGAAAAAATTAGCCGGGCATGGTGGCCATGCCCGGCGCCTGTAGTCCCAGCTACTTAGGAGGCTGAGGCAGGAGAATGGCGTGAATCCGGGAGGCGGAGCTTGCACTGGGCTGAGACTGCACCACTGCACTCCAGCCTGGGCAACAGAGCGAGACTCAGTCTCAAAAAAAAAAAAAAAAGAAATTCATTATTTAAAATACTCTGACAATAAACTGGTAAATATTTATTCAAAAAATAACTTTCTTCTAATAGATTGTAAGTCAATACAAATAACTAAAAAGGTCTCTTAAAATATAGTCTTAATATATATTTTACTGTTAATACTATAGTTCTAATAATATCTTTACTATTATACAAAAAGGACACAGACGTCTGCATTTGGCATAGTAAAGATTTATATTGGTTCTAAACTGTTGTTATTTTTTAGTGGGATGATACCAACAAATGTGTTTGGTAAATGAAGTAAACTCTACATGGAATTCTTAACTTATATCAGAGGCAAACCTAAAGCAGTACCGTTGTTCCATCTAACCAAGTTTCCTTTTTTCTCTTTTTTTGAGACGGAGTTTAGCTCTGGTTGCCCAGGCTGAAGTGCCATGCTGCAATCTGGGCTCACTGCAACCTCTGCCTACCGGGTTCAAGTAATTCTTCTGCCTCAGCCTCCCAAGTAGCTAGGATTACAGGCATGTGCCACCATGCTTTGGCTATTTTTTTTGTATTTTTAGTAGAGATGGGGTTTCACCACGTTGGTCAGGCTGGTCTCAAACTCCTGACCTCAGATGATCTGCCCATCTTGGCCTCCCAAAGTGCTGGGATTACAGGCCCGGCCCTAATAAGTTTCTTAATTTCATGACTAAACAGGATTCTTTATGTGAATTGGGATGGAATTTCTGAATTTAATAGTATCCACTTTTTTGTCAACTTGAAAAGTTTTCTGTAAGGTCTTCCTTTCTATGTTATATTTACTTGAGTTTTTCAATGCCAAGAAAACATATCAAAGAAAGGGCAGAGGTGTCACTGCAGAGTGTCCAAGTCTCCTTTTGCTAAATCACATTAAAGAGGCTTTGGGGGAAGGAGATTTCTCTAAAGACCTGAATCACAGGGCAAAAGAGAATCTGCTTTTAACTTTAGGAGGAATCCCTAAAACATTAGTGTGATTTACAAAATCTCTCACTAAGAATAAAAAATAACTCAAGGAAGCACTTTCTTTTTTTAATAGCAGAAAAGTAGAAACTTAATTGTCTGACAGACTGAGATAGTAATTAAATTATATCTACGTATATCCATATTTCGAAAACATGATATTAAGCAAAAAAAGTTGCAAATGTATACATAAAGTAGAATATCTACTTACGTAAAATTTGAAAACCCACAAAAACAATTATACATTGCTTATGGATACATATTCATATAATAAAAATGTAAAACATGGATGATTGAATGAAACATACCAACAAGGTGGCAGTGGTTACCAATGGGGAAGAAAGGAAGGTATGAACAGAAGCTTGAGGTTCTAGTTCTATACATCTTACAATCAATCAATCAATCAAGGCAAATGTGAATATCAACTTAATCCTAGTGGTAGATATACACATATGTATTTATGCTATTAGGTACTTTTCCATAGGTTTGCAATATTTCCTAACCAAAAATAAAAATGAGCTAAGAAAAACATTAACTTATGGCACTTATCACTGCATTTCAAAGATGACACACTATTAGATAGAGTTTAAAAACAAAAGCATCTTTTATTCATTAACTTTTAAATTGTTATTAATCAGTTTAATTAAATCCTACCTTTCTTTCTCAAACTTCGGTAGACTATTTCAATGAAGTCATGCTAAATCTTTATACTGCCTTAACAGCTCTAGATTTCAGCAACTTCAACTGGTTTCAGTCCTTCAACTTTTTCCCCCACATAAAAGTGAAATTACTCCTCTGTGAGGAGTAATTTCTCAGTGTTTTCTACTCTTTATATTTATTTATATTTATTTCTAACCATTTTTTTCTTCACAAACTAAAAAAAAAAAAAAAAAAAGAGGGGCGGGGGGATTTCAGCATCTTACTTAGAAAATCTCAGTAGGATAAACCGAAATCAGTGGTTTTATCCTAATAAGAATACAGTTTTTCTCAGTAACTAGTTTCTTTACTGTAAATCATCATATTCCCTAAGAAGAATACAGCAGTTACTTGCGAGGGTTACAAAAGAAGGATAACTAAAATGAACTAGGCACTATTATGTGCAAGGAAATCTAAACATTTTACATGAACTGTTTCATGTTATCCTCATAATAACTTTGTGAGGTAGGTACAGTCAGTTCTGCTCTAATGCTTGTTTTGAAAATGTGCATTTGTTCCAACTCAGTTGGCATATTAGGGAACAATTTGGGCATAACATGAATTTTGTGGTGATTTCTTCTGCAAGAAACACTAGGTGAAGCCATAAAAATGCACCCAGCTAAACAGAGACGTGTAGGAATACACGAAACATACATACTTCAAACAAGTACTTCAGAGGTTAACATCTACAAGTGTTATGTGCCATATTCATGCTCTTTAGGAGGTACAACTTTCCATCCAATTTCAGATTAACCCTCTTTCTACCACTTAGCAAGTATAATCTTTATTCCATAAGCAAACCTCAAGTCTTTTTAAATATAAAGAGCAGTATCATTGTAGTATTTATTTGTTAACCATTTAACACATGTAAAATTGTACTCTTGTTTTCTTTTTAGGTTCCTTTCTAAAAAATATGTCATCAATACAGTTTTTGAGTGTTGCGACTCTAACTCCACTTTTCTAATAATCCCTATGGTTTTTATTGTGTGATTTTGTATAGCACAATGATTTTAGGAGCATACATGTTGCAATATAGCAAAATTGACTATATTATAATAATTCCCATTTTACAGATGAGAAAATGAAATCTTGGATAGGTTATATGATTTGTCCAAAATCATTTAGTAAGTAGCACAACATGGTTTGAATCCAGAGAGTCTATTTACCATATGCAACCACTACCACCATCCATCTCTAGAATTTTTCATCTTCCCAAACTCTGTACTCATTAAATAATAACTCCCCATCCTGGTTCTTCTTATGTTGAGTAATTTTGGATATACAAGATACATTTGGACATTAAGTATTTTAGAGACTCTAGACATTATGTTAAACTATTTGAATGAGTACAGGGTTTTCATTTGTTTCAGCAGGTAATTAACTTGGTTGGGGTTCAAGGTACAAACTCTGTCTCTTGGGTACACCTCAAATTTCAGCTTGGTTCTTTAATTCCTAGCTGTGTTTCTCTGAATCCACCCTGCACAAGTGTAGTTCAGACACCAGCCGAAAACTTACGTACAATTACTCCCAGATTTTGAGATTACCCCACACTGGCTCTCTCCTTTCTACTATTTTTCCTTAAGTTTCCAATGTCTGTAGCTTTCCTGAACTCTCTTCTCTACTCCCTCAAGCCAGAAGGACTTTGCATTTCCTTTTGGAGGTCTAGCCACTGTGCACAGTGCCAACTGCAGACTGTCCTCAGGATAAAACCCATAAAAACAGGGAAAATAACTGTGTGCCATTTCCTTCTTCTAAGTATGAATTCCCCTCCAGATTCTCTTGCTTTTCTTTACTATTCTGTGTCTTCAGAAAGTCATTTGTTTCTTGTATTTTTCTGGAGTTTACAGCTGTTTTCTATGGTAGGGACAGTCTACAATATACTGAAAACAGACTGCTAATTTTTAAATTATTTTTTATATTAGGTCAAAAATATTTTGAGGTAGATAAAGAAGTTTGTTATTTGATTATTCTTCGAACATACAAATAAATGCAATATGCTAAGTCTTATAAAAATCAACTTAGACATTCTCTATAACCCTAAATAATTCAATAAAAATTATAGAAATGTTCACTGAAGTATTTAGGCCACTGGGAATTCAGATCTACAAATAAATATCAAGACTTCATGGCAAATCAGCTCCTCATCACTGTAGCCGACTCTCCCTATCTTACTTTTAAAGATGGCTAAAATAAGTAAGTAGAGAAAACAATTTTTAATATTTCAGTCAAAACAATTATTTCAGTCTGTCTTATATCTAATGGATTACACAATTTTTAAAAATTCTGTCAAGTTGATGGTGCTTAAAATCGTTCTTTAAAACCAATTTTCAGGCTGGGTGCAGTGGCTCACGACTGTAATTCCAGCACTTTGGGACGCCAAGGCAGGAGGATCACTTGAGGTCAGGAGTTCGAGACCAGCCTGGCCAACATGGTGAAACCCCATGTTTACTAAAAATACAAAAAAAAAAAAAAAATTAGCCAGGTGTGGTGGCAGGCAACCATAATCCCAGCTACTCAGGGGGCTGAGGCAGGAGAATTGCTTGAACCCGGGAGGCAGAGGTTGCACTGAATCAAGATCACGCCACTGTATTCCAGCCTGGGTGACCGAGGGAGACTGTCTTCAAAACAAAACAACTAATTTTCAGTTATTAATTATCTCAATCTCCTCTTCTTGAGAAATGAGAAATATTCAAAAACAGAGTTCAACTCTTCAAGACACTATTAATCTATTTTCATATTTAATCACTTAAAAACAATGAGCTACATAAAAATTTGTGATTTTTAAAAAATCACTGTGTTTTCACCACTGGGTGGTGAAGCCTATTGTAGTTTTCTAGAAGTATCATTCTAAAATATAAAATATCACGTCTGTAATCCCAGCACTTTGGGAAGCTGAGGTGGGCAGATCACTTGAGGTCAGGAGTTTGAGATCAGCCTGGCCAACATGGCAAAACCCGTCTCTACTAAAAATACAGAATTAGCCAGGCATGGTGACACATGCCTGTAATCCCAGCTACTCAGGAGGCTGAGACATGAGAATTGCTTGAACCTGGGAGGCGGAGGTTGAAGTGAGCCAAGATCACGCCACTGAACTCCAGACTGTGTGATAGAGGGAAACTTTCTCAAAAACAAAACAAAAAAACACTTCAGAAACTGAGCTCCAAAACTGCCATTAATAAAACAGGTCAAGAAAAAAAAAAAAAAAAAAAAACCTGAGTACAAACTAGTTGTCTTCAAATTCACTGAATAAAAAGACATGAAACACGCTCTACAGTATCTAAATAAACAGTACTACATTTCATTATTGGTTATTCACAGTTACAAAGAAAAGGGCCAAAGAAAGAAGCTTTACTTAGTTTGATTAAGTCTTGACTGACATTCAATTTTGGTATTACTTTAACTATAATACATAAGCTACATACATTTAGAGTGGCCAAACAAGACAGAAAAAAATCCCAATAGTCTAGGTATTATATAAACCTTCGCCATACCACAGGAATTTAGTGACTACCACGGAGTTCCAGGCTAAAAATCCCTCTATTTTATCAAGAAACATGAAACTCAACAGCAAACATAGGTCTTTCTTTACTCAGTTTTTAGAAAGTATCTCAATGTATGAAGAAATCTACAGACACTTGGAAAGGATTAACTGATTCCTTTTAAAGATGACTTAAAATTTAAAGACAAAATCTAAATCATGGAAATATGCTCCATTATTTGCAATTATCTGGTTACAAATCTTATAGATGAATCAGCAAAAGCTGTAATAATATAACTCATACCACGATTAGGGATGAAGATAATCCCAAACCATATAGAAATGAATCTGAGGAATCGACCTGAGGATTCTGAAAGGCAAACATTAGCTTACTAGAAAATAAGTGTGGTCTATGGGGAAGCAGGAAAGGCAGACAGAGGGAGACACATATAGAGAGATACACAGCAAATACAAAAAGAGAGAAACAAACAGAGATGGAAGAGAAAGGAGAGAATGACAAACACACTGGACTGTAGTACAGGGGCAGGGCACTGAAGGGATGAAGGATGTCAGAGAGATATCTAGGCAGAGGGCGTTTTGGGGAAGGGGACAAATACAAAGACAGAGAGGGGATGTGGAGGAAAAAAATCACAAAGGCAAAAGTAAGAGTCAGAGAAAAAGTGAAAATTAGAGAAAAATAGATAGGACACAGAGCATAAATCTTCCCAAGAAGCCTAGCTGCAAATGAGCAAGAATCTTTTTTCAATTATACTAAACAGGTAAGTCCACTCACAGAGAATAGCAATTCAGATATATGAAAAGTCCCTATTTCGTACATGGAAGCAAAAATGATCCCTCTTATTAACAGCTGCTCAAAAAGTCAATGGACTTAAAAAATGAATATTCTAAATTGCAAATCTGGTAAATTATACTACTATTAAAAGTGGTCTCCCTTTCCTCTGCAGGACCAGGTCCATACTACTTCGAGCATACAAGCCACTCCATGTGTTCAAACTGCAAAATGTCTTTGTCCATTTGGACTACTTTAGAAAATACCATAAACTGGGAAGCCTATTAATAATATAATTAATAATAGAAATTTATTTCTCACAGTTCTGGAGGCTGGGAAATTCAAGATCAAGGTACCCACAGTTCGGGTGTCTAGTGAGCACCCATTTTCTAATTCGCAGATGGCACCTTCTGGCTGTGTCCTCACATGGCAGAAGCAGCAAGCGAGCTCTCAGGGATCTCTTTAATAAGATCACAAAGTTCATATATAAGGGCTCCAGCCTCATGACCTAATCACCTCCCAAAGGCCCTACCTCCTAATACCATCACATGGGTGATCAGGTTTCACCACATGAACTTTGGGGGATATAAACTTTCAGACCATTGCACCTGCCATTCTGGACTCACCTTTAAAAAATTTCTCAGAAACACCAAGCTATTTCTTGACTCTGACCCTGTGCTTTCCTCTTTCTGTACAGTAAATCACCCCTTACAAGCCCTTACTGAGTTTCATCCTTTATAAAATTTTCTCTGACCTCGCATCTACTTCAGACTTTCAGTAATTCCTCTAGAATTCCATTGTATGTCAATACTTCTGCTACAGCATTACCACACACTATTTCCTTTTTTAATGTCTTCTCTCCTACTAGACTAGAATGTCATCTCTTTGCACTAGTATCATCTAACAAAGAACGTGAAACAAAACAGGCACCTGGGAATTGTTGAATGGTCAGACTAATGAAGGTACAGCCCTCCGCTGTTTGATCAGAGTGAAGAGGAAAGTACGTATTAGAGAGATTGACTAACGTTTGCCTCTCACCTGTTTGGAGTTGGTTAAATACAGTTTTGCTCCCAGATTTAATATCTGCAGTTTTACCAGATCATCTTCACTAGTGAAGCTTTTAGCCATCTTCCTCAAAACATCAGGGGCAATTTTAGGAACTCGTTCACAGTTTTCTCCAATTAGCCAAAGAATACTTGCTCTAGCAACAGGAACCTAATATAAGAAGCAGATTACATAGTTAGAAGTAAGTTAATCATACTCTAATATTAACATAGAAAAGGTTTTAACTATTAAAAATGTTTTACAACTATTAATTCATCTAATGTATATCTAGGAATTATTCCTGTATTTATGAATTTTCCTCAGATAAACACATAGGAAATCTCATTAAAATTGATTTTGAAGAGAGTATCTTAGAAAATATCCATAGAGCAAAAACCAATGGTCTAGAATCTAGATTCTATCAAAGACGAACAAATTCTGGAAGCAAGTCTATCTGCCCATACCTATTTGTTTCTCCATGATCTGTTGCTGCTTTTGTGCTACAATGGCAGAAATAGTTACAATGAAGACCATAAGGTCCTCAAAGCCAAAAATATTGAGTGTCTAGCAATTTACAGAAATGGTTTGCTGACCCCTGCTCTAGAGCAGCAGTTCCCAAACCCCAATGCCCATAAAAATCATCCAGGGTTCTTATTAAACAGACAGGTTCCTGGGATCAGCTCCAAAATAGTATTTCTGTGGTGGGGCCCAGATAGCTATGTTTTAATTTAAAAAGCACCACAGATGATTCCTGAGACAGGTGGTCCACAAAGCCCATTTGAGAACCCATAGATAATACAGAAAAAGAAACAGATCAATTAAGTACTGTGATTCCAAATCAAAACTGTTTTTGCTCTTCATGTATAAGCATCTACAACACTGAAAATATATCAAACCGATAAGATCATCCAGGTCTGCTTATAAAATCATAAATCCTGGTCGATTATTTGGTCAACAAAAGAAATAGGGATAAATTTGTCCAATATTGCATTTTGGCATTGTATTTTTAAATAAAGTACATTTCAATATAATTTATCTTCTTAAAAGTCGCTGCTTTGTGACAAATTGGAAACCTTCCATCAGTACCATTAAGACCAACAATTTAGAGTATGCAAATTAGTTTTATTACTATTTGCTTATTTGTATCCTCCCCTATTCCAAAAGGAATTTGAGATGGTGTGTAAATTAATTTCAGTGAACATTTTCACCTCACACAGAAAATTTGTTTTTTATAATAAGTGAAAAGGCTGACAGCTGTCATTAAAAGACGGCATCAAGAGGAAAGATAACGTTCTTTTTATAAAGTCCTTTTACAATTTTGCAAAGTCCTAATATTTTCTGTAGTTTCATGGTTATACACAGTATGACTGTCAAAGAAAAAAGTGAGAATAAGGACCTTTCCATAGCCAAAATTTTATCACAATATTTACCATTGCAAAATTTTTCAAAACACCCACATTATGAAATTACATAAAAATATTAAGTTACAATATTGAGTCCTTCGCTAGAATCAGAACGAGATGATCAAAAAAGCTTTTAAATAAAAAGGTATATATTTTAAAATAACAGCACATCTTTACATTATTATTTAGCCTAAGTTGGGTGAGACAGAAGAAATCCATACACTTATGCAATTAACAAAAGGTCTAAGTGCTAATACAAATCTATTCATACAGTGTGATAAAACTGATGCCCTTACTGTACACTGATTTCTGGAAAGAAAAGAGGTTATTTCTGATGTTCCAAAGGTTACACTGCATTAAGACTTTACTCCCAATCTATTATTTTAAATTGGGCTAAAGAATAGTAATTGAGTGGTACATTAAATTTTCCAGTATAGAGCAGTTCAAGTTGCCTGCCATAATGAAAGGTAGTTCTAAATAAGAATATATGTGCAACTTCAGATTTCAGTTATGCTAGATTTATTTTTCTTAAATATTTTATTATATATTGCTAGTATAAAAATCAGAATTCTACGACATATCATAATCTATTACCCCATTTTAAGTAATTTTCTTCTGGTAATGGTCTTTTGCAATTAAAAAGACAATCCCCAAAACAAGTAATGTTTAAAGAGATTGTTTATATTCATGAATATACTAAAATTAAAATAAAAATATTGGAATACTGTAAACCCTCATAATACATATATTTAAAATACAACTCTTTGAAAAAATTAAAAAACAATAAATCATAATGCTCACAAATAAAAATCTCAAGGTGGTGGTAAGAATAAGATTTGTAATTTTCTAGAACTAAACTAATAAAAACCCCAACTAAAAAATTTTAAAACTTAGAAAACTTCACCACAAGAAACAATATCAATATAAATATACTATAAACATACTTATACCAAACTTTTGGTGATGGCATTTTATTACAAAGCTTAGGAAACTGACAAAGAACATTTTTGAGCAGGTGGATGGGATCAGAATACTAAGATTTTTGGATTCCAGCTTTCCTTTTCTCTTCCCATTAAGCAACAGGACTCTCATTTATACACCATTGATACTATGAATTCACAGCCACTACTTTCAAAGATTTGAAGCAACGGAAAAAAAGGCAAGTAAGAAAATTAGTCACTTTCTAGAGGCTGGGCACAGTGGATCACGCCTATAATCCCGGCACTTTGGGAGGCTGAGGCGGGTGGATCACTTGAGGTCAGGAGTTCGAGACCAGCCTGGCCAACATGGTGACACCCTGTCTCTACTAAAGATACAAAATTAGCCTGGCATGCACCTGTAATTCCAGCTACTTGGGAGGCTGAGGTATGAGAATCGCTTGAACTCAGGAGGCGGAGGTTGCAGTAAGCTAAGATCGTGCCACTGCACTCCAGCCTACGTGATGGAGTGAGACTCTGTCTCAAAAAAAAGAAAAGTAAATTAGTCACTTTTGGTTCCCCATGGTCTTTTTAACCATAAAATAAATAGGAACATTGAAATAAAACCAAACTAATAATACACACACAGACACAGACACAGGCACAGACACACACACAGTCATACATATGATATAATACTTTCATTATGAAGCTCTGCTTTTCACTATTCTCAAAGACAAACTGGATTTTAAATGACTTTGCCTGATTCTTTATTCTAAATGCCCTGAGAAAGTGATTAAATGCACTTTTCAAACCTTGTACTAGAAGGCAGTTTCCACGGCCACCGCAACCCATTAATTTGCCTGCAAAAACAAATAATGATTCCTAGCCCACCACAGCAGTTATAGAAAGACATCTAGAAAGATTTTACAGATCACTCTATAAGCAGTTCAATTTAAAAGCTATTGTGTTTCAACACCAGCCCACTGCACAGTGCAACAGTCTAAAGTAAACCCTACAAAAACATCAATTTTATTTATTTAAATTTGTCAAAGGCAAAATCAGTAGACATCTAAGCAAACTGCATACCAACAGCAAATCAGATCTAATACTCTGTATCTGGACTCAATATGCATTAAAGCCTAAGCCTGAATTACAATGGGGTGTCAGAGAAAGGGTGGGTAACTTGTGAAATGGCAGGCATCCTGTGAGGCATCTGGGCAAGGAAGATACAAAGTGCTATTTCAATATTACTCAGTAGTTTTTACAGAAGACATGAAATCTCATCTGTCCCATTAAACATTATGTGAAATCCTGTTAGAGCAATCCACAGGTAGCATTGGTTGTTTTGTGGTTGTCGTTGTTGTTGTTTTTTGAGACAGGGTCTTGCTCTGTCATCCAGGCTGGAGTGTGGTGGTGCAATCATGGCTCACTGCAACCCCAAACTCCTGGGCTCAAGCAATCCTCTCGCCTCAGCCTTCCAAAGTGCTGGGATTACACGCATAAGCCACCACGTCCAGTTGAGAGTATGCATATTATTCTAGAAGCACTCCAAAACCAGTATTTATCATAAACGAAGGAAACTCCAAAGGACAGAATACTCACAATCAGAACATATAAGTTGACTGTATTACAGACATAAATCTATTTGATTTGACCGAATTCAAAATGTAAAATACATTCAAACTTTAGTTTTTATATTTTCAATAACTAAATAACCAATGAAAACAAAGTCCTGAATATGATAAAATCTGTGTTCTCTTTTTAAAACAAATTATATGCTAATATCTATTGAGCTCTTACCATGTGCCATGCACTCTTTTTGAGAGCTTTACATATTTTCTCGGTCATTCATCACCAAAACTCTATGAAGTATGCTCTACCATGATCTGCACTAGATACATGAGGAAACTAGGGTAACAAAGGGGTTAAGAAACTTGCCCACATCCCACAGCTGGTTAGTGGTGGAACTAGGATCAGAACTCCAAATCTGAATCCAAAATTCACACTGGATCACTGGACAGCGACAAAATGAGTGTGGTAAACTAGGAAGAATACTGGCCAGCAAGCTATTGAGACCGGATCTGATCCCACACTGATGGTGTATATCAAGGAGGCAAATAACTTCACCTCATTGGGGTCACATTTACTTATTAATCAGATGAAGGATTATTCCTTCATCCTCTGTTTGTCTGCCACATTGTGCAATGGCTCCTTAGTGCCTCCTGCCATTTCCCCAAGAGCCAGATTTTCAGGGCAGATCCAGGCCATTTTCTTGCCTGTTCCCACACCCATGTGTAGTGGGACATTTTCTCACTTCTTTCACCTCTTCTTTTAAGGATAGGTAATGTGGCCAGGTGGGAAGAGGTCTTGCTATCACTTCTGTTCTCTCTCCTTCCAGAGGAAAGATGGACCCAGGATTCTGCCTTAATAAAGTGGCTCAGGCACTGAGGGAAAACATGCTCATTATTGACCCCTTGTCCTTAGACATTGGACAGATTGGCTTTTCCTAAAATTGCAGTGTTTTAGAATGACATTTCTGGGTTTGAGGGTGAAATAGGTAGAGATTCAGGAGTAGAGGTCTCATTTAAGGCTCTTATTTTAAGGCTCACATTTTAGAATCGCTTGCCTACGTTTAGGAGTTATCAGGTACTTGGTCAGATTAATAAAACGCTGCTTTTATTTCCACATGGCCATTGTTCTTGTATAAATAGCTATCCTGAGTGAAACAGAGAGATTCTGGGGATACAATCATTCTTCTCTCCTGACTTTGAAGTTATGTCTGCTACATCCCTCACCACCTTCTCCTGGAGTAACTTGTGGTTGACCATTTTGAGGGTTCTGCACAACAAATTGTTTTGATTCTTCCTTGCTTGTCCCACTTCAAGCCTTCAGTTTCCTCAGATACATTAGATGAGCAGTAACAACTAATTATCAGCTTTTCATTCTCCTAAAGTTCAAATGTGTGCTACAGAATTCCATGCAGCTTTAATTATTTTAATTTCTTTTATTATCACATTCCAGATTTGTCTACTGTTGCTACCTCTCTCTGCTTCATAATAATTAGAAGGGAATTTTCGGTTTTATTTTCTTTCCAAAAGACCAGATTTAACATGTACTTTTCAACTTATACATATTTTTTGTATTCTATTTTACAAAATCAACGTTGATCCCTCTTCTTATGTTTTGATTTGTTGTTCTTTTATTTTTTTATCCCTATACTTTACAAATGGTGATCTTTATAACTTTAAAGATCCCATTTAAATGTTCCACACATTTTGAAATACAGCATTTTATTTCCTGGGTTTTAGAAAAAAGTTTGCATTTCTTCTTTAAACACATTCTTTAATCTGAAAGTACATTTCTTACTTTGCAACTGGTCTGGTACCCTTTTAAATTATTTAAGTCTAATTTCATTGCTTAAGGTCAAAGAATGCAAAATCTTTAAGTTTTCTTTATGCCTAAATACATTCTTGATTTTTTGAAAATATTCAATGGATATACTCCTAAAAGTGGCTATTATCTGTTCAAGATATATAAGGTTTTAGCTATATTTACTAAGTAAGTTTTTGATTACTTACTTAATTTTCTTGCTTATATCTGTCTACTAGAAATATCTAATATGAGAGTAATACATTACAGTCACACATTGTAACTATTTTATCAATTTCTCCTCACATTTTGAATAGATTTTTCCTTTACATATTTACTTGGTTGCCATATATTTTGTGCAAATAGGTTTGTGCTTATTACTTTCTTTACAAATAACCCTTTTTTCATTTTATAATGTTCCTTTTTATCTTGTTAAATGCTTTTAATTAACTGTGAATCTCACTTTCTTGTTCATATTTGCTTAATATCTCTTTCCTTACCTTCTTATTTTCAACTTTTATCAATTGATTAAGGTGCTTTAATTATAAATGGCCTGTAGCTAGTTTTTTTCATTCCAGTTGGTAAGTCTGTATTTTGATGAGAAAATTCAGTCCATTCATATTCAAGATGAGAAATATTTGATTTTATTTCTTCCATCTTTATCTTATTTTTTAATATTTATTATTTATTTTACATATGTTTTCTTTCTTCTTATTTTTTCTCTGGCTTCGTAAAACTGCTATTTGTTCCTTTATTTTCCTTTGTGAATACTGAATTCTCACCATATTTTTATATCTATTAATGGTTACCTTCTGAGAAAAACAAAAGCTGAAAAAAATAAGCTTTGCTATATAGAGCTGTAAGACCGTACTTATCTGGTTTATAGTCCAGCAACTGTTGAGAAAGTTGATGCATCGGCCAGGTGCTGTGGCTTATGCTGTAATCCCAGCACTTTGGGAGGCTGAGGTGAGATCACCTGAGGTCAGGAGTTTGCGACCAGCGTGGCCAATAAGGTGAAACCCATCTCTACTAAAAACACAAAAATTATCCAGGCATGGTGGCGCATGCCTGTAGTCTCAACTACTCAGGAGGCTGAGGCAGGAGAATCACTTGAACCCGGGAGGCGGAGGTTGCAGTGAGCTGAGATTGTGCCACTGCACTTCAGCCTGGGTGACAGGGCAAGACTCAATTAAAAAAAAAAAAAAACAGGAAAGAGAGAGAATGAGAGAGAGAGAAAGTAAGTTGACATATGGTTCATTAGTTATTGGTCAGACAAGTGTTTCTTCCTGGGGGCTGTATCACTTCTGTAGGAAATAACTAAATATGAGCAGGGGTATTTATAGTTGTTACAACGACTAGAGACATGACTGAATTTTGATGCTTGGTGACTAGGAATGCTAGATGTCCATTTCAGTGGCTTTGAGACAAAAAGCTTATCCTCTCATTTCCCATCAAAGTAATGTCAAACATCTGTTCTACACTGGGATAGACATTGATCATGTCACTCTAATTCCCAAGTTGTCAATGATTTGAGGGAAGCAAAAGGAAATAATAAAAAAAACCTTGGCTAGGTCACTGAGTAGGTATGTGAACTGAATACAGAAAAGGAACAGGTGACCCTATAGACTAATACAATTAAATATTTGTCAAATAAAAATAAAGTGAAATTTTTAAACAGATTATAAATGGAAATGAGATATAGCATAATGCACTGGTTAAGAAAGCAGACCTGCTGCTCTGTGACCTTGGGCAAGTTACACAACCTCTTTGTGCCTCAGTTTTCTCAAATATAAAATAGGAATATTAAGAGAACTTTCCTTGAAGTGTTGCTATTAAAAAATTAATAATTTGTCTTTTTAAGGTAATTAGAATAGTGCCTGGCAAATGATATGCTCTACAGAAGTTATTTTAAATAAGTAAAATATAAAAGGCAATAAGAAAGCTTACAAAATTAAAACCTTACTATAGTCTGTCTTCTTCAAAAACAGTGACTATTGCCTTAATAACAGCTTACACTGAGCACTGTTCTAAGTGCTTCACATGCATTGACTCATTCTTTCCACCCAACAGAGCTCTAAGGTTGTCGGTACTATGATCCCCATTGTACAGATGAGAAAACTGGAGCATAGAGAAGTCAAGTTAACTTGCTGAAGTTCACGAAGCTAGTAAAAGGTACAGACTAACTGTGAATCCAAGTCTTCTGGTTTTCAAATTACTCTCTTAACCCTTACATCTCTCATAAATAACCTCTATGAGAAGTCTTGGCTTTGTTCACTAGAATCAACAATAAGAACAGATATGAATAGAGAGTAACTCTCTGCTGAGAGATGGAGTGAGGGCTCAGATGCTTAATGACTCCTGTAAGCCTTATTTTTATTTTTATTTTTTTCAGCTTTAAGATAAATGTGTAACTGCCCTGCAAGATTTACTAACACTCCAAGGGAAAGACAATTTTGCAACCAGAGATATTTAAAATTGGTCTTGACTGGTAGGCTCTAAATCTTGTGATCCATTACCTTTGACTACACAAAAATGATCCCTCTGAAGAGACTGAGAATACAGAATAACCCACCTTCAAAGAAGGAAATAATATACTCATCTCTAAACTACAATTGCATTTATTATAGACATCAGTTGGCAAAACATTAACCAGCACTCAAGGAAAAGGCATAGTAAAAGGCAAACACAATGGTGAAGAAACAGCTGAAGAGTTTGAAGAAAAACCAGAAGAGAAAAATCACAGAAGCCATGAGGAGAGACTATTTCAAAAAGGAAAAAGTAGTTAGTGTAGTACAATGCTAAGAAAAGATCAAGGAAGATATGGACAGAAAAGTATCTATTGGATTTAGAAAGAAGGAGATAGCAACCTTGGAAAAGGCATAGTGAATGAAGTGCTGGAGAATCAAAATCCAACTGTGATGGGCAGGGAATTTGACGTAAATGAATAAAACTTGTTGCAGATAGTTCTTTCAAAAACTTTGGTTTTAAAGGGAAGAAGAGCATGAAGTAAGATAGAATGACAAACACTTAATGCAGCACTACTGTGTGCCAGTCAGTGTTCTAAGGGCATTACTGTATTAACTAAGCTAATACCTATAATAATACTATATTGTAGGTCCCTTTATGATCATCATTTGACACATGAGGAAAGTGAGGCATAAAGACTTTAACATGAGGACAGAGCTGGTAAGTGAGGGAGTTGAAACTCATATTTCTTATTTTTTTTAACATAATTTCAGACTTACAAGAAGAGTAAAAAAAATTCTGCATACCCTGCACCTAGACTCCCCAAATGTTAACATTTTACTACATTTGTGTTAGCTATCTCTCTAGGTAAACATATATTTTTATTTTATTATTTATTTATTTATTTGAGACAGAGTCTTGCTCTATCGCCCAGACTGGAGTGCAGTGGCGCAATCTCAGTTCACTGTAGCCTCCACCTCCCGGGTTCCAGCAATTCTCCTGCCTCAGCCTCCTGAGTAGCTGGGATTATAGGCACACACCACCACACCCAGCTAATTTTTGTATTTTTAGTAGAAACGAGGTTTCACCATGTTGGCCAGGCTGGTCTCAAACTCCTGACCTCAGGTGATCCACCCGCCTTGGCCTCCCAAAGTGTTAGGATTACAGGCGTGAGCCACCATGCCTGATCACATTTTGTTTTCTTAACCAAAAAAGGTAAGTTGTAGGCATGCTCTTATACCCCCAAATACCTCCAAATATAAGATAATATCATCTGCAAACAAGGATAATTTGACTTCTTCCTTTCCATTTGGATGCCTTTATATCTTTCTCTTGTCTGAATGTTCGAGGTAGGGCTTCCAGTACTGTGTTGAATAACAGTGGACATCCCTGTGTGTTCCAGAGCTTGGATGAAAAGCTAAGATTTTCCCCATTCAGTATGATACTAACTGTGGGTCTGTCACATACGGCTTTTACTATATTGAGGTATGTTCCTTCTATCCCCAGTTTGTTGAGGTTTTTTATCAGGAAAGGATGTTTAATTTTATCAAATGCTATTTCAGCATCAATTGAAATGATCGTATTTTTTTTGTCCTTCATTCTTTGATATGATAAATCACACTGATTGATTTATGAATGTTGAACCATCCTGGTAACCCTGGGATAAATCTCACTTGGTCATGACGAATGCTCTTTTAAATGTTTTGTTGAATTCAGTTTGCTAGTATTTTGTTGAGGACTTTTGCATTGATATTCAACAGATGTTGGCCTGTACTTTCGCCTGCCTGCCTGCTTGCCTCCCTGCCTCCCTTCCACTCTCCCTCCTTCCCTTCCTCTTTCTCTCTCTCTCTCTCTCTTTCTTCTTTCAATGTGTCCTTGTCTGGTTTAGGTATCAGGGTAACAATGACCTTGCAGAATGAATTTGGAAGTATTCCTTCGTCTTCTATTTTTTGGAATAGTTTAAGTAGACTTTACTATTAGTTCTTCTTTAAATGGTAGAATTCAGCAATGAAGCCATTGGATCCTGAGCTTTTCTTCACTGGAAGAACTTTTATTATGGTTTCAATCTTGTTACTGGTTTTTGGTCTGTTCAGATACTGGATTTCTTCATAGGTAAATCTTTGGAGGTTGTATGTGTCTAGGAAGTTTTCCATTTCCTCTAGATTATCCAACTTACTGGCATACAGTTGCTTATAGTATCCACTGTTGATCCTTTGAATTTCTACAGTATCAGTTATAATATCTCCTTTTTCATCTCTGATTTTATTTCTGCTCTGATTTTTATTATTTCTTCTACTAATTTTGGGTTTGGTTTGCTCTAGGATTTCTAGTTAAGGTACATCATTACGAGAGGCAGTCCCAAGATAGCCAAATAGGAACAGATCCAGGCTACGGTTCCCAGCGTGAGCAACACAGAAGATGGGTGATTTCTACATGTCCAACTGAGGTACCGGGTTCATCTCACTGGGGCACATTGGACAGTTGGTGCAGGATAGTGAGTGCAGGAGAGTGGGTGCAGCCCACCAAGCAGAGAGAGAACGCCACAAAGATATTCCTCAAGAAGAGCAACTCAAAGACACATAATTGTCAGATTCACCAAGGTTGAAATGAAGGAAAGAATGTTAAGGGCAGCCAGAGAGAAAGGTCGGGATACCCACAAAGGTAAGCCCATCAGACTAATAGCAGATCTCTCGGCAGAAACTCTATAAGCCAGAAGAGAGTGGGGGGCCAATATTCAACATTCTTAAAGCAAAGAATTTTCAACCCAGAATTTCATATCCAGCCAAACTAAGTTTCATAAGTGAAGGAGAAATAAAATCCTTTACAGATAAGCAAATGCTGAGAGATTTTGTCACCACCAGGACTGCCCTACAAGAGCTCCTGAAGGGAGCACTAAACATGGAAAGGAACAACCGGTACCAGCCGCTGCAAAAACATGCCAAAATGTAAAGTCCATTGATGCCAGGAAGAGACTGCATCAACTAATGAGCAAAATAACCAGTTAACATCATAATGACAGGATCAGATTCACACATAACAATCTTAACCTTAAATGTAAATGGGCTAAATGCTCCAATTAAAAGAAACAGACTGGCAAATTGGATAAAGATTCAAGACCCATCAGTATGCTGTATTCAGGAGACCCATCTCACATGCACAGACACATATAGACTCAAAATAAAGGGATGGAAGAAGATCTACCAAGCAAATGGAAAACAAAAAAAGGCAGGGGTTGCAATCCTAGTCTCTGAGAAAACAGACTTTAAACCACCAAAGATCAAAAGAGACAAAGAAGGCCATTACATAATGGTAAAGGGATCAATTCAACAAGAAGAGCTAACTATCCTAAATATATATGCACCCAATACAGGAGCACCCAGATTCATAAAGCAAGTCCTTAGAGACTTACAAAGAGACTTAGACTCTCATACAATAATAATGGAGACTTTAACACCCCACTGTCAACATTAGACAACAAGACAGAAAGTTAACAAGGATATCCAGGAACTGAACTCAGCTCTGCACCAAGCAGACCTAATAGACATCTACAGAACTCTCCACCCCAAATCAACAGAATATACATTCTTCTCAGCACCATATGGCAATTATTCAAAATGGACCACATAGTTGGAAGTAAAGCACTCCTCAGCAAATGTAAAAGAACAGAAATTATAACAAACTGTCTCTCAGACCACAGTGCAATCAAACTAGAACTCAGGATTAAGAAACTCACTCAACCTGTAATCCCAGCACTTTGGGAGGCCGAGACGGGTGGATCACGAGGTCAGGAGATCAAGACCATCCTGGCTAACACAGTGAAACCCTGTCTCTACTAAAAAAATACAAAAAACTAGCCGGGCGAGGTGGCAGGCGCCTGTAGTCCCAGCTACTCAGGAAGCTGAGGCAGGAGAATGGCGTAAACCCGGGAGGCGGAGCTTGTAGTGAGCTGAGATCCGGCCACTGCGCTCCAGCCTGGGCGACAGAGTGAGACTCCATCTCAAAAAAAAAAAAGAAACTCACTCAAAACCACTCAACTACATGGAAACTGAACAACCTCCTCCTGAATGACTACTCGGTACATAATGAAATGAAGGCAGAAACAAAGATGTTCTTTGAAACCCATGAGAACAAAGATACAACATACCAGAATCTCTGGGACACATTTAAAGCAGTGTGTAGAAGGAAATTTATAGCACTAAATGCCCTCAAGAGAAAGCACAAAAATTCTAAAATTGACACCCTAACCTCACAATTAAAAGAACTAGAGAAGCAAGAGCTATCACATTCAAAAGCTAGCAGAAGGCAAGAAATAACTAAGATCAGAGCAGAACTGAAGGAGATAGAGACACAAAAAAAACCCTTCAAAAAAATCAATGAATCCAGGAGCTGCTTTTTTTTGAAACGATCAACAAAATTAATAGACTGCCAGCAAGACTAATAAAGAAGAAAAAAGAATCAAATAGATGCAATAAAAATGATAAAGGGGATATTACCACCAACCCCACAGAAATACAAACTACCATCAGAGAATTCTATAAACACCTCTACGCAAATAAACTAGAAAACCTAGAAGAAATGGATAAATTCCTGGACACATACACTCTCCCAAGACTACGCTTGAATAGACCAATAACAGGCTCTGAAATTGAGGCAATAATTAATAGCCTACCAACCAAAAAAAGGCCAGGACCAGATGGATTCACAGCCGAATTCTACCAGAGGTACAAGGAGGAGCTGGTACCGTTCCTTCTGAAACTATTCCCATCAATAGAAAAAGAGGGAACCCTCCCAAACTCATTTTATGAGGTCAATATCATCCTAACACCAAAGCCTGGCAGAGACACAACAAAAAAAGAGAATTTTAGACCAATATCCCTGATGAACATCGATGCAGAAATCCTCAATAAAATACTGGAAAACCAAATCCAGCAGCACATCAAAAAGCTTATCCACCATGATCAAGTGGGCTTCATCTCTGGGATGCAAGGCTGGCTCAACATACGCAAATCAATAAACGTAATCCATCACGTAAACACTACCAAAGACAAAACCCACATGATTATCTCAATAGATGCAGAAAAGTCCTTCGACAAAATTCAACAGCCCTTCATGCTAAAAACTCTCAATAAACTAGGTATTGATGGAATGTATCTCAAAATAATAAGAGCTATTTATGACAAACCCACAGCCAACATCATATGGGCAAAAACTGGAAGCATTCCCTTTGAAAACTGGCACAAGACAGGGATGCCCTCTCTCACCACTCCTATTCAACACAGTGTTGGAAGTTCTGACCAGGGCAATGAGGCAAAAGAAAGAAATAAAGGGTATTCAATTAGGAAAAGAGGAATTCAAATTATCCCTGTTTGCAGATTACATGATTGTATATTTAGAAAACCCCATCGTCTCAGCCCAAAATCTCCTTAAGCTGATAAGCAACTTCAGTCTCAGGATACAAAATCAATGTGCAAAGATCATAAGCATTTTTATACACCAATAACAGACAAACAGAGAGCCAAATCATGAATGAACTCCCATTCACAATTGCTTCAAAGAGAATAAAATACCTAGGAATCCAACTTACAAGGGATGTGAAGGACCTCTTCAAGGAGAATTACAAACCACTGCTCAAGGAAATGAAAGAGGACACAAACAAATGGAAGAACATTCCATGCTCATGGATAGGAAGAATCAATATCATGAAAATGGCCATACTGCCCAAGGTAATTTATAGATTCAATGCCATCCCCATTAAGCTACCAATGACTTTCTTCACAGAATTGGAAAAAACTACTTTAAAGTTCATACGGAACCAAAAAAGAGTCTGCATTTCCAAGAGAATCCTAAGCAAAAAGAACAAAGCTGGAGGCATCACTCCACTTGACTTCAAACTATACTACAAGGCTACAGTAACCAAAACAGCATGGTACTGGTACCAAAACAGAGATATAGACCAATGGAACAGAATACAGCCCTCAGAAATAATACGACACATCTACAACCATCTGATCTTTGACAAACCTGACAAAAACAAGAAGTGGGGAAAGGATTCCCTATTTAATAAATGGTGCTGGGAAACCTGGCTAGCCACACGTAGAAAGCTGCAACTGGATCCCTTCCTTACACTTTATATGAAAATTAATTCAAGATGGATTAGAGACTTAAATGTTAGAGCTAAAATCATAAAAACCCTAGAAGAAAACCTAGGCAATACCATTCAGAACACTGGCATGGGCAAGGACCTCATGTCTAAAACACCAAAAGCAACAGCAACAAAAGTCAAAATTGACAAATGGGATCTAATTAAACTAAAGAGCTTGTGCATGGCAAAAGAAACCTCCTTCAGAGTGAACAGGCAACCTACAGAATGGGAGAACATTTTTGCAATCTACTCATCTGACAAAGGGCTAATATTCAGAACCTACAAAGAACTCAAACAAATTTGCAAGGAAAAAACAAACAACCCCATCAAAAAGTGGGCAAAGGATATGAACAGACACTTCTCAAAAGAAGACATTTATGTAGCCAACAGACACATGAAAAAAATGCTCATCATCATTGGTCATCAGAGAAATGCAAATCAAAATTACAATGAGATATCATTTCACAGCAGTTAGAATGGTGATCATTAAAAAGTCAGGAAACAACAGGTGCTGGAGAGGATGTGGAGAAAAAGAAACACTTTTACACTGTTGGTGGGACTGTAAACTAGTTCAACCATTGTGGAAGACAGTGTGGCGATTCCTCAAGGATCTAGAACTAGAAATACCATTTGACCCAGCCATCCCATTAGTGGGTATATACCCAAAGGATTATAAATCATGCTGCTATAAAGACACATGCACACGTATGTTTACTGCAGCACTATTCACAATAGCAAAGACTTGGAACCAACCCAAATGTCCATCACTGACAGACTGGACTAAGAAAATGTGGCACATATACACCATGGAATACTATGCAGCCACAAAAAAGGATGAGTTCATGTCCTTTGTAGGGACATGGATGCAGCTGGAAACCATCATTCTCAACAAACTATCACAAGAACAGAAAACCAAACACCATGTGTTCTCCCTCATAGGTGGGAACTGAACAATGAGAACACTTGGACACAGGATGGGGAACATCACACACCGGGGCCTGTCGTGTGGTGGGAGGAAGGGGTTGGGATAGTATTAGGAGATATACCTAATGTAAATGACGAGTTAATGGGTACAGCACACCAACATGGCACATGTACACATATGTAACAAACCTGCACGTTGTGCACATGTACCTTAGAACCTAAAGTATAATAAAAAATTTTTTAAAAGATACATCATTAAGTTATTTATTATTTATTTGAAGTTTTTCTTCTTTTTTGATTAGGCTCTTATAGCTATAAACCTCTCTTTGCGTACTGTTTTTGTTGTATCCCGTAGGGTTTAGTATGTTGTGTTTCCATCATCATGTTTCAAGAAATTTTTCAATGTCCTTTTTAATTTCTTCCTTGACCCACTGGTCATTCAGGAGCATATTGTTTAATTTCCATGTTTATATTGTTTGAAAATTCCCCTTGTTTTAGATTTCTAGTTTTATTCCACTCTGGTCAGAGAAGATGCTTGATTTTTTTTTTTTTAATGTTTTAAGACTTGTTTTGTGACCTAACATATGCTCTATCCTTAAGAATGATTCATGTGCTGATAAAAAGAATGTGTATTCTGCAGCTCTTGGATGAAATTTTCTGTATGTATCTGTTAGATCCATTTGATGCATAGTACAAATTAAGTCCAATGCTTCTTTGCTGGTTTTCTGTCTGGAAGATCTGTCCAATGCTGAAAGTGGAGTGTTGAAATATCCAGCTATTATGATATTGAGGTCTACCTTTGTCTTTCTCTCTCATAACATTTGCTTTATATATCTGGGTGCTCCAGTGTTGGGTGCATATATATTTAAAGTCGTTACATCCTCTTGCTGAAATGACTCTTTAGCATTAAATAATGACCTTCTTTGTCTCATCCTACACTTCTTGTCTTTTGTAAGTGTAGGAAGAGACAGACATTTTGTCTGATATAAGTATAGCAACGCCTGTTCTTTTTCGGTTTCTACCAACATGGAATGTCTTTTTCCATCCTTTTCAGTCTACGTCTATTTTTATAGGTGAAGTGTGTTTCTTGTAGGCATCAGATCAGTAGGTCTTGTTTATCCATGCAGTTACTCTATGTCTTTTGATTGGAGAGTTTAGTCCATTTACATTCAATGTTATTATTGATAAGTAAGAACTTACTCCTGCCATTTTGTTACTTGTTTTCTAGTTGTTTTGTGTTCTCTTGCTTCCATCTTTTCTTCCTGTTTTCCTTTTAATGAAGGTGGTTTTCTCTGGTGGTATGATTTAATTTCTTGTTTTTTATTTTTTGTGTATCCATTTTACGTTTTTAGATTAGAGGTTACAATGAAACTTGCATACACTGTTTTATTAATATAATCCATTATTTTAAATTGATGACAACACTGATTGCATATATCATCAAGCAAAAAGAAAACTAATAAAAATTCTACCCTGCTTTTTCACTTTTTGTTGTTTCTACTTATGGCTTATTGCACTGTCCATGTCTTGAAAAGTTGTTATAATTATGTTTAATCAGTTCATGTTTTAGTCTTTCTACTCAAGACATGAGTACTTTACACACAATTCTAGTGTTACAATATTCTGCTTTTCTGTGTACATACTATTACCAGTGAATTTTGTGCCTTCTTAAAATTTCTTCTTGAATGATTTCTTCTTGCTTACTATCATCCTCTTCTTTCAGATTGAAGAGCTACCTTTAGCATTTCTTATAGGACAGGTCTAGGTCTGTTGTTAATGAAATCCCTCAGCTTTTGTTTGTCTGGGAAAGTCTTTATTTTTCCTTCATATTTGAAGGATATTTTCACTGGATATACTATTCTAGGGTAAAAGTCGTTTTCCTTCCTCACTTTGTGTCATGCCACTCTCTCCTGGCCTGTAAAGTTTCCACTGAAAAGTCTGCTGCTACATGTATTAGAGTTCAATCACATGTTGTTTCTTTTCTCTTACTGCTTTTAGGATCCTTTCTTTATCCTTGACCTTTGGGAGTCTGATTATTAAATGTCTCAAGGTAGGCTTCGTTGGGTTAAATTGGCTTGATGTTCTATAACCTTCTTGTACTTCAATGCTGACATCTTTCTCTAGGTTTGGGAAGTTCTCTGATATTATTCCACTGAATAAACTTTCCATCCCTATCCCTTTCTCTACTTCCTCTGTAAGGCCAGTATCTCTTAGATTTGCCCTTTTGAGACTATTTTCTAGATCTTATAGGTGTGCTTCATTCTTTTCTTTTTTCTTTTGTCTCCTCTGACTGTGTATTTCCAAAGAGCCTGTCTTCAAGCTCATTAATTCCTCTTCTGGATCAATTCTGCCACTAAGAGACTCGGATGCATTCTTCAGTGTATCAACTGCATTTTTCAATTCTAGAATTTCTGCTTGATTCTTTTTAACTATTTCAATCTCTGTTAAATTTATCAGATAGAATTCTACATTCCTTCTCTGTGTTATCTTGAATTTGAGTTTTCTCAAGATAGCTATTTTGAATTATGTGTCTGAAGGGTCACATATCTCTCTGTTTCTCTAGTATTGGCCCCTGATGCCTTATGTAGTTTGTTTGGTGAGGTGATATTTTCCTGGATGGTCTTGATGCTTACAGATGTTCATCAGTTTCCAGGCATTGAAGTTAGGTATTTATTGTAGTCTTTATAGTCTGGGCTTATTTGTGCTTATCTTACTTGGGAAGGCTTTCCAGGTTATTCAAAGGGACTTGGGCCTCAAGCCCAATAATGTTGTGGTTCTTGCAGACTGGTAGAGGTACTGCCTTGGTGGGCTTGGATAAATCTGGGAGAACTCTCTAGATTACCAGGCAGAGACTCTTGTTCTCTTCCTTTGTTCTCTTCCCAATCATTGTGCGCTCCCCCCACCAAGTGCAGAGATTCTCCATGCCACACTGCTGCTGCCAGGGGATGGGAGAGCAGAGGCACTGGCAATTCAAGACTGTCTTTCCTACCCTCTTCAGTGCCTCTTTCAGCAATATGAAGTTAAAACCAGATTCTGTGATTGCCCACCTGATTTTTGGTTATGATGGTGCTTTTTTGTGTGCAATTAGTTGCTAAAATTTTGTGTTCCTGCAGGGGCGACAATCAGTGCAGCCCTCTATTTGGCGATCTTGCTCCACCCTTCAAGATTTGTATTTAAAAACTAAGATCTAGCATATAAAGGAATGAAGTACTATATTCAAAAACATACATGAACCCTGAAAACATGCTAAGTGAAAGATGCCAGAAACAAAAGGCTACATATAGTCCAGAAAAGGCAAATCCATAAAGATAAAAAAGTAGATTAGTAGTGGCCAGGGGATAGAGTGAAGGGAGACTGGGCAGTCTCAGCTATGGAATTTTTTTTAAGGGGTGATGAAAATGTCCTGCAATTACATACTGGTGATGGTTGCAAAACTTGGAAGTGATCAAAAACCAATGATACACTTCAAAAGAGTAAATTTTATAGTATAAAATTATGTCTCAATTTAAAAAAACCAAATTTGTGCACAAAGTATGCTCACTGGTATTGTTTCTAACTCCTCTCAAAGGACAGCTCTGGGAAAGAGATGTTTCTATATTCACTTCATGTATGACACATGAACATGCATATACACGCATCCAACATCTAGCTATTGATACATAAAACCCACACTGCTATCTCCAATTCCAGTCTAATACCACGAGGCTCATTCTATCCTTCCCCCTATTCAGATTTGTAATTCCCTCCTATGACAGCAAGAAATCTGAGAATCTCAGAATTGGAATCCGGACAGTTCAGCTCTCCTAACCATTACCTTTAGGCTGACCATTTACTTTAACAAAACTACAACTTACTGAACAAAATTCAGCAAACTTCTCTTAACTGATACTCACAGTGATACTGTCCAAGAGTTTGGCCATATGTTTAATAATTTCACCATGTTGAACAGGTTGCATTTGCAGTAATTTCTTTATAACAACCACACTTTCAGCAACAACTATTTCTGAAAAAGACAGAAATTATTCATACTAAATATGTATAATTCAATTCAAATGCAATATGCTTGGTAAAATGTAAACTTAAATTAGAAAGACATTCTATTTAATACATGCCTTAAAAGACTATGTGAAAAGTATAACCGCCCTGAGTGCACTTCCAAATCTGAGGTGTGAACATCTGTCTCAACTAGAAGAGTTAACTTTAATTTCTAACCTCTGTTGCTGTCTCCTAGCTTCTGTAGTTCCCTATCTCTGCATCTTTAGATCAAGAAAGCAAGAGAGGTTGGATTATGCTGCCCACCATAGTGTTCTATGTCTTTGGCTTTTAACCAGGTCCTCAAATACTGCTCTTTGATTCCTATAAATTATATAGTTGAAATCAATTATCTACAATCTAAACAACATTTTCCCTATTCTGCAGAAAACAGGAAACTAAAACACTAGAAAACAATTTTCTTAAGCGAAATGTCCAGAAAAGTGAGTAGTAAAGATGAGTGGTAGTAGGAAAGACGTTACTGTAGAAATAGCATGGAGTGTGAAACCAGAAAGAATGGGATTGTGAGCTGGATTGTTTCTATTTGTTCTATGAAGTCCACTCTGCCTTTCTTTCCCTAGCACTGTGCCTGAAGAGGCCCACCTGTAGTCTGCCTCAACCAGACTCCCTTGGTCCTGGCTTACAGCTGTGTTTAGCCAACAGAAAGCTTCAGCAGGAGTTGGGGGAGGGAGGAGATATTTATTATCCTGGATCCCTACTCTGCCAGCCTCCTCTACCTGGTATCACATGCAATCCCCTACTCAAGGTACTGCAAGTGCCTCTCTTCTGCAGGGTCTGGTAACTGCTTCTGCTCCTCACACCCCTTCCCTTTAATCTGAGGTATGGTAAAGGCCTCCCACGATTGATAGCCTGTCAGCTCTAGGGTGTTACATTATATCTTGTTGGTTTCCCTTAATCCTGCCCACAGTTTACAAATAGTTCATTCACTAAATTCGCTTCAATCATCCCTTTTAAGTGTGCCATCTGTTTCTTGCCACAGCCTTAACTAATATAGTAACTGCTACTAGATGTGGATAGGAAGCAAATCCTCAAACTGGGATTACGGGATTGAGTTATCACACTAAACTGGCCAATCATTGGTCCAGTTTCTTTTTGGTGGTACTGGTAAAGAAATGTACTATAACTCATCTGAGAACCTGACCTTATGAAATGAATCTTATATAATGTGTTATTAATGCTAGTGATGCCAGAGAAATAAATCAACATTGTCTTTACTTATTATTTTGATATTTTTATTAATAGGGCTTCATGGCTATTAGGAATTCCCCTAGTGTATACTACACAAAGGTTTATTTTAATACTATATTAGAAATACCATGATTTGTGTCCTATTACTCTTTTTTTTTTTTTTTTTTTGAGACAGAGTCTTGCTCTGTCACCCAGGCTGGAGCGCCATGGCGCAATTTCGGCTCACTGCAACCTCCGCCTCCCAGATTCAAGCAATTCTCCTGCCGCAGCCTCCTGAGTAGCTGGGATTACAGGCGCACACCACCACACCTGGCTAATTTTTTTTATTTTTAGTAGAGATGGGGTTTCTCCATGTTGGTCAGGCTGATCTCAAACTCCTGACCTCATGATCCACCTGCCTTTGCCTCCCAAAGTGCTGGGATTACAGGCATGAGTCACCGCGCCCGGCCTACTGTTTCACTGAAATGCATTTTTTATACAGCTCCCTTTAAGAATATAAACAAAATTCATCATTCTAATCCTTAGTAAATATATGTATTTCAAACTGTTTACCTATTTATCCATAAGAATAATAAATTAACTAATATTGACCAGGCACAGTGGCTCAGCACTTTGGGAGGCCGAGGCAGGAGGATGGCTTGATCCCAGGAGTTCAAGACCAGCCTGGGCAACATAGAAAATCCCATGTCTACAAAAAAATACAAAAATTAGCCAGGAGTTATAGTACGTGCCTATAGTACCAGCTATTCAGGAGGCTGAAGTAGGAGAATCACCTGGGCCCAGGAAGGTTGAGGCTGAAGGGAGCCGTGATCACAACACTGCACTCCAGCCTGGGTGACAGAGCGAGAAAAGAAAAAACAAAAAAAAAATCTAGTATGATTTAACTAAAAGCTAACTAATATTAATGCTTTAGTTTACAAAACGACATCATATTTCATTAACGTCTCACAATAATATAAGGTAGGTACCTTATTATTATTATTTTAAAGATGAAGAAAGGGAGATGCACTGGAATTATATCACTTTGTCTAGAATTCAAACTCAGAACTAGGATGTACATTCTACCTATATATGTTCTATGCTATTATAAGCAAGTATTACTTTTTTTTTTTTTTTTTTTTTTTGAGACAGAGTTTTGCTCTTGTTGCCCAGGCTGGAGTGCAGTGGCGCCATCTCGGCTCACTGCAACCTCC
This sequence comes from Macaca thibetana thibetana, assembly GCF_024542745.1. Taxonomy (NCBI): domain Eukaryota; kingdom Metazoa; phylum Chordata; class Mammalia; order Primates; family Cercopithecidae; genus Macaca; species Macaca thibetana. The sequence goes on along the minus strand of NC_065583.1, from coordinate 103,358,885 downwards.
CCCTCCCGGATTCAAGCAATTCTCCTGCCTCAGCCTCCCAAGTAGCTGGGATTACAGGCACCTGCCACCACACCCACCTAATTTTTTGTATTTTTAGTAGAGATGGGGTTTCGCCACGTTGGGCAGACTGGTCTTAAACTCCTGACCTCAGGTGATCCACCCACCTCGGCCTCCCAAATGCTAGGACTACCGGCATGAGCCATCACACCTGCCTATAGGCAAGTATTACTTCTATAACGACTACCTCTTGGTGCTATGAGGAAAGCAAAGGTAAATGAGAATTAGATTCTGCCCTCATCAAACTTACACTCTAGTAGAAAAATAAATGGTTATGTGATTACTATGCAAAGCTAAATTTGGTAAGTGTGGTTTTAAAGAATGCACAGTATAACAAATTTGTATTTTAAAAATACATTATTGCAAAACTAGCCCAAGTAAGAGAAAAAATGTCACATAATTTAATTATCTACAAGCAGAGGCAGGATCGGCTATGGCTGAAAAATGTGTTTGGCATCATTTATCTTTAGGAACTACATTAGTTTCCTATTGTTGCTGTCACAGATTACTAAAAACATAGTGGCTTAAAACGATGCAAATTTGTCATTGTACAGTTCTAAAGCCAGAAGTCTAACATAGGTCTTATGGGACTAACATCAAGTTGTCAACAGGGCTGTGTTCCCTCTGGAAGTTCTAGGGGAAATCTGTTCCTTCCCCGTTCCAACTTCTCAAGCATGCCCACTTTCCTTGGTTCAAAGACCTCTTCCAAGAATCACATTACCCTGACCTTCTGACTGACCTGCCTCTCTCTTTCCCATATAAAGACCCACATGATAACATTAGGTCCATCCACATAATCTCCCCATCTATAGAAACTTGACTTAATCATATCTGCGAAGTCTCTTTTTCCATGTAAGGTAACATATTCACAGGTTCTGGGCATCTTTGGAGTGCAATAATTCTGCCTACCACAGGTGCCTTCTCATTCCCCTCAGGTAATTCCACTCTGCTTCTCCTTTATGCTACCTCTTGGTTTCCAAAGACCTCAGCACGTTGGTGCTACTCTATCAGAAGCACAAAATGATCCTATGTTTTAGATATTTCCTAACTTCCTCCTTGTCCTCAACAAAACTTAATGGACCTAACTCTAAAAAGTACAGCTACTATCATACCCATTTTACAAATGAAGAATCTGGCGCACAGGTAGATTGGGTAATTTACTCAGGATAGCTGTAACATTCAATATAGGTGGTATAGTCCTACATGTAAGCAAATAGCTGGCAAGAGAGTAAGTGGTCACTATATGGGGAGACTATAATATATTTGTCTTACATTACTATCTCCCTCCAATAGACTATGAGCTCTATAAAGGCAGGAACCTTTTATAAGTTAAATAAATATCCTATTAATATGCTCAACATTTATTAAAGATCTCAACTGATTTAAGTCTTCAATAAATGCTTACTGAATTTTTTTTTTTTTTTGAGATGGAGTCTCGCTCTGTTGCCCAGGCTGGAGTGCAGTGGTGTGATCTCGGCTCGACAAAACAGTCTTCTGCCTCACTCCTTTTAGAGTAGATGGCAATAAGGTTATTCAAAAAAGTAAATTTTGCTAATATGTTACCTAAAATAAATTACCTAAGTCAACTAAAATGTAGATTTCTCTTACTAAAGGTCTATAAGAAATTGGTTTATCAAATTCATCTTAGAGAGTAATAATGGACTGTTTTAGGGCAAGCTTCAAGTCTGCTTAGAAAGGCTCTTAACAACACACACACAAAACTAGAAGTCCAAGAGAAATATATTAAACATATATAAAAACAATTGAGCCCAAATGTCCCTGAGGTTTAAAGATTCATTATTTGAAGAGATGATGAGGTATTCATTTCAATATAAAAATCAAAGAATTACAGATTCCTAGAGCCTTAGAAGATTTTACAGATTTTAAAGAAACTGAGTCTTCATTCACAGTATTTATTCCTAAAAGTAGATCTTTTAATACAAAGAGGAAGGGGCTCTATTGTCAGGATGGCTATGTTAAAGTTAAAAATACTATGACTTTCTTTTATGTGACTAATTTTGATATAAATATTCTCCTTATTTGTTTTACCTCTCACTTTTACTGAGCCAGACTTCCAAACTACAAAAAATAGTGTAGCATATGTGATACAGAGATAATTAATCAGGTATTATGGGCTAATGATGATTATGCAAATATCATCTAGACAATACAATTTAAGTTTGTTAATATTCACTGCAGGGGAAAAAAAAAAAACATGGTTAAGAGTTTTATCAAAAAACAAAAGCCTAACCATTAAAATATCAGAATTTAAAATAGTAAATCCTTCTACTTTTAGAGAGGGAGTATATATTATATTAGTCTTTCATTTTCTATTTATAAAACAATCTAGTCTTCCCTTAAAAGTGATATAGGGGTAGAATATTTATCTTTTAAAGTCAGTAAAAATATTTGTTGAGAAATTAAATCTGAAGCAGAAATAACTGCTTTAAAATCCAAAGCTTGAAATTTTCCATCAGAAAAAAAAAGTCAAAAAATAAAATTGAGAAAATTTGAATATATTTTGTATTTGAATGAACTAATCAGTGTTCTAACTAACTTCCAGTGCTTTCCGTATACAACTAAAATGTAAAAGAACAATTGCCGTGGCAAATCTTGGTTCATAATCTTTAATGGTACAAGGTTATTTTCCCAAGGTATGTATTTTATTTGGTCGAATAGAAAGTCATTATTAAAGGCACAGAAAAATTTCTTCAAAACACATTTTTAAAGTCACATTTTAAAATGTGACATAGAAACAGAGATAAAAGGATTATTGTTAAAAGTAGAAAGAGATAGAGTGGATGACACTTATCATCCTATCTCCACTAGCTATTTTGTAGAGATAAAAAAATTTTTAAACCTATTGTCTTGATAATTTTGGTTGGCATTTATTTGGAGTTTTAATACTACAGGTAGAAAAATCTTTAGTCATAATATCTTCAGTTTACAGGTACAAGTTTAAAATTTTATGCTCACAACAAAAATCAGTGTTATCTGGGAATAAAGTTTGTTCTAATTTTTTTCATCAGAAATACTTTCAACAATGTTACAGTTTTCTAAAGATAGCTACATGTGGGAAAAGGTAATTAGGGATTATAGGATTCTTGTACTAAAAAGTTATTTTTCAAATAAAATGTAATCAATTTTATTGTTTTACCTCATGGGCTGCTATATCATATATGTCCATATCTAGACATGACATAAACATAAGTATATTTTAAATCCCATAAATAATTTCAATGATTTTACAAAGAAAATTATGCTTTTCTTTAAAAAGTCTTTTTAATTAAATACGTAATTATAATAAAAGTCCTTTAAACAAAATTATTTTAAAGGTAAAGTTGGCTTTTCTTTCTTTCTCTAAATGGCTCCACTTATTTTAAAGCCTTACCCACAGAAATAACTGACGCTTTGCCATAGAACAATATGGGATCTAGATTACATATTTTACTGGATATTACCTATCCAGTTTTACCAAACACTTAGATATTGTTTGGCTTAAAAACATAAAGCTACTCCAAGTTGATGGCTTTTAAATCTAGTTAATTTTGAATATAAAATTATTAGGTGAATTTCTGAGGAAAAAAATGTTGAAGGTATAACATGTTTTTTGATCTAGCCACTTCTCCATGTTATAGTCATTTGCCTGCTTTTAGCACCCTCTGCAGGTAAACCAATATTATGCATGACTTACATGCCATTAAAATGCAGTAAAAAGATGGAAAGGATACAATCAAGGTGATTAAACTGTAAAGAAGTAAAACATATTTTCATAGATCTGTTGCAGTAAAACAAATACTACCAGCTAGTTAACGGCCTATTTTACGAAAAAAAAAAAAAAAAAAAAAAAGAAAGAACCCCGAATATGCATATTTATGTGCATTTCAAGGATAAAGTGCTACTTATTGTGACCATACTACTGACATAACTGGAAAAGCTCAAATGCAAAGTTAGAAAAAGTTACAACTTGGAAATAATGCCAAGAATATTCAAATTATAAATCACTTGAAAACAAAATAAAACTGTGAACTTACCATCCCTGTTGGACAGCAGACAGACCAAGCCATTGAGGCACGTGTCAGTTACTTCCACGATGTTGGTTGCACATCTGCCTATAGTCTGAATAGTGGCTGCTGCAAATTGTTTATCCTGGCTTTTCACATAGGTCTAAAAGATATTATTTCAATTAGTTTACACATTGGTATTATCGAGTAAACCAAAAATCTGATTATATTAAATTTCGTCAATATGTAAGAATTCCGGAATATATAAACTTCTCATAAGCCCAATATGAGGACCAAGTGATGATGTAGATTAATTTCATTTTGTTTTGATTTTTTTACTTAATGAATGTGCCTACAGACGAAGCACATTTTCAAGCCAGGCTCATTCACCTGTGGCCCTAGTGGCTTGAGACTGCAAAACAGATAGTAGGAGCAGTCACCCAAAGACAGCAATTAGTTTAAGTGCAAGGTTGAAAGAGATGATGAGAGCTCTCTCTTTGGAGGTTTCAGTTCATTTACCAGCAGCATCTGTGAATCTATGGAAAAAAAAGGTCACTTTTTCAGAGACACTAAATCTAAGAATTGGGAGAAAAGGAAGAAAGGGACCAGTAGGCTATTTACAAACATTTTACTTTCAAAATCTATCACAATGGTGGTAAAAGAATAATAGTTACAATGAACAGTATTTCAATAAAGACTTCAAATACTCACTTTATAATAAAATACCATACTTTTGAAACCAGTTTTCTTTAAAAGTATGCTTTAAAAATATACTGTAAAGGGTATATGTGTGTGTGTGTATATATATAATATATATATACACACACTATATATATAGTATATAGTATATATATAATATATATACACTATATATATAGTATATAGTATACACACGCATATATAGTATATATATATACACACACGCTATATATATACACACACACTATATATAATATACACACACTATATATATAGTGTATATATACACACACACTATATACATACAAATTTAAACATAAATCACTGATTTAACAACAGGAAGTTGAAAGATCTTTTAAAAATTTATAATAGCCCTAGAGAATTTCACTTTGGTTAGAACCTTCCTAATTTTTACATGACAAAAGCTTCCACTGTTTACAGAAATATACATACTTTATATCATATATATGAAATTTGAAATGTCATTAACAATTGAAATTTTTAAGAAAGAGTCCCAACCTCAAATAAGAAGTATACAATGTAGACTTAACACTATGGTTATCAAAAATGCAAAAAAAGTATATACATTTAAGTGGTGTCTAAACAACGAATGGAGGAGAAAATCTAAAGATATCTAAAAAAATACAAATCTGCTAAAAATGGTACCCACAAGGTGATTAAATGTTGAAGAAATAAATTAATTAAACTCTCCTAGTTTTTTATATTTAAAAGTGTTCCTGAATAATTTAATTTCCTTAACTAAAAATATATACTTATGAATCTTTAGAAACATTCCCTATTTTACCCAAAAAGTTGCTAAAAGTATAACTATGAGCATAACACCAAATATAGACAGAAGGTACAAATTTAGAGAGTGATAAAAATGAATACATGAAAAAAATATACTTAAAAGTTTGACTGAAAAACGGACCTTATTAAACATCCCAATATCAAATGAAAAGACTAGATGACCAAAATTTTGAAACAGGTCTAGTATGTGCCCTCTATACAACCCATTCCATAAGATTACCTAAGTCTCCCTTCGTACAATCCTAGGAGACTTGATATAAGCAAAAAGTAGACAGTGAGAGGACACCCAAAGAGACTAGACAGGACAACAGGAAAGGAACAAGAATAAACACAAAGACCAGTACTTTAAATAAATAACATTATAAGAATGAAGTGAAAATCAAATTCAAGCAATGATCTACAGCTATAAGATTACTGAATAAGAACATAAAATACTATATTTTCTGTCATATAAATGAGTGCATTTCCAGAACATCTTAATTTTTTAAGAAATTTGTCTAGAAAGATACACATCATAAAAGTAGAGTCATCCAGGTATGAAAATATAAATTATGGACATGCCATATTTATTCTACTACTCCTGTAAAAAATTTAAAAATCACATAGCTAAAGAGAAATAGTGTACATAGTGTCTTATACCCAAGAAGAAATTTAATACTGGCATATAGGAGAACTATGGTAAAAAATACATCTCTGAAAGTTGGAAGCTGATAAAAGAAAAACTCTGTGATTACTGCATAGTATGTGGTATATTTTTGTTAAGAAAACAGATAATGGAATGTAAAAGTCATGATACTGATGTAAAGTTTTCTATTGCTGTGCTCTACCACTAAGGTTTCAGAGATGACCTTTCCATCATAAACGGTATGATGTCCATGAAGTAGTTTTTGAATAATATTTTGGGGGAAAATGCAGCTAGGAAGATTCTTATACGGCATAAAAGTACAACAAAACAAATCAAAATAAAAAACAGCAATTTAAAAAATCATAGTGGGGCAATTATAAACAACATTTTTGAGCTATATATGAGGCCACAGGGGTAGTGTCAAAAATAGTGATAGGTCAATAAAATAGGAACAACCAGGTAAGAAATGAAGCCACTTTCATGACCACAGAGTACAGAAAGGATTATTTATGTTGGCAGCACAAAAAGATGAAATTCTTACCAGAAATGCAATTTCAAACAAAGACAGAGTTATAAACCGAAGTCCTTCAAAGTCTATGAAAATATGAAAGAGAATACTATGTTTTCCTTAAATCATAAATTTGTAATTATTCTTACAAATTTGTAAATTTCTTAGTTGTCAATCTTGTACCAATCACTATTTTATGTACATAATTACTTATTTCTAGATAGAAAAAGATGCATATTTAAGACTGAACATATGTTTTAGAAGTTTTTTATAATTAGCACTGTACACAAACCTGAAATTCTCGAAGAAGAGTTGATATGTTGGCTTCATTTGCCAAGTTTGTCAAAATTTCAAGCTGTAGAAGACAAAAGAGGAAGTAAACATTTAAAAACAATGATAGCAAGATGAATTTAATAGAGTATAGGCATTTAATTGAAAGTTTATTTCACTTTTAAAAATCACATTGTCGGCCAGGCACGGTGACTCACGCCTGTAATGCCAACACTTTGGGAAGCCGAGGCAGGCGGATCACCTGAGGCCAGGAGTTCAAGACCAGCCTGACCAACATGGAGAAACCCCGTCTCTACTAAAAATACAAAATTCGCCAGGCATGAGGGTGCATGCCTATAATCCCAGCTACTCGGGAGGCTGAGGCAGGAGAATTGCTGGAACCCAGGAGGCAGAGGTTGCAGTGAGCCGAGATCGCGCCATTGCACTCCAGCCTGGGAAACAAGAGTGAAACTCTGACACACACACACACACACACACACAAATTCTGACACACACACACACACACACAAAATCACATTGTCGCCAATGTGGTAAGGCATTACACCCTTCAGGTCAATTTAGTCTACTTTCTTATGTTCACAAACTGATGACAATTCCTAGTTCTTTGAAAATAATTTGGAAAAGGAGAATCCTACATCTTCACTAACTGTTTGCTCAATGCAAACTTACAATTTATATCTAATTAACCTAAGCAGTTCTGCCAGTTTGGCTTTTGTCTTTTAGCAAAGTTAGAAAACAATTTGCCCTCCATGTTAATACATCTGTTTTCCAGATAGCAATTAATTCTTTTGATTTGTTCTCCTATAATCTACCATCCCATATACTCAGACATTTTAATTCCCTCTTCTGGATTTATAGATATAAACAATGTGTAATCTCCAATGGGCTTGTGAAAAAAAAATTTTACTAATAAAAAATATTTAGTCTTAAGAAAATCACAAAAAAACAGAAGAGACGAACAGAAGCAAATCAAGATGTGAACATAAATACATTCATATCAGTAATTACATTAAATAAAGCCAAAAAGCCAAATATTTATAGCCCCAACTGATTTTTGACAAGGCAAACAGAAACACAAAATGGGGAAAGGATACCCTATTCAACAAATGGTGCCAGGATAATTGGTAAGCCACACGTAGAAGAATGAAACTGGATCCTCATCTCTCATCTTATATAAAATTCAACTCAAGATGGATCAAAGACTTAAATCTAAGACCTGAAACCATAAAGATTCTAGAAGATAACATTGGAAAAACCCTTCTAGACACTGGCTTAGGCAAAGACTTCATGACCCAAATCCAATAACAAATGCAACAAAAACAAAGATAAATAGATGGGGCTTAATTAAACTAGAAAGCTTCTGCACAGCATAAGAAATAATCAGCAGAGTTAACAGACAACCCACAGAGTGGAAGAAAATCTTCACAGTCTATACATATGACAAAGGACTAATATCCAGAATCTACAAAGAACACAAAGAAATCAGCAAGAAAAAAACAATCCCACCATGAAGTAGGCAAAGGAAATGAATAGACAATTCTCAAAGATATACAAATGGCCAACAAGCATATGGAAAAACGCTCAACATAACTACTTATTAGGGAAATGCAAATCAAAACCACAATGCGAAACCACCTCACTCCAGCAAGAATGGCCATAATCAAAAAATAAAAAAATAATAGATGTTAGCATGGATGTGGTGAAAGGGAACACTTTTACACTGTTGGTGGGAATGTAGACTAGTACAACCACTACAGAAAACAGTGTGGAGATTCCTTTAAAAACTAAAAGTAGAACTACTGCTTGATCCAGCAATCCCACTACTAGGTATCTACCCAGAGGAAAAGAAGTCATTATACAAAAAATATACTTGCACACATGGTTATAGCAGCACAATTTGCAATTGCAAAAATATGGAACCAGCCCAAATGCCCATCAATCAACATGTGGATGAAGAACATGTTATACATATACACACACACACCGTGGAATACTGCTCAGCTACAAAAAGGAACAAAATAATGGCATTCACAGAAATTACATAGAATTGGAGACTATTATTCTAAGTGAAGTAACTCAGGAATGGAAAACCAAACATCGTTATGTTCTCACTCATAAGTGGGAGCTAAGCTATGAGGATGCAAAGGCATACGAATAATACATTGGACTTTGGGAACTCAGGGGAAAGGGGAGGGGGTGGTGAGGAATAAAAGATTACACATTGGATGCAGTGACACTGCTTGGGTGATGGGTGCACCAAAACCTCAGAAATCACTACTAAAGATTAATGCATGTAACCAAACACCACCACCTGTTCCCCAAAAACCTACTGAAATAAAAATTAAAAAAAAAAAAAAACCAAACAGTAAATGATCTAAATGCTCCAATCAGAAGGCACAGACTGTAGGAGGAGTTCTTTATATATTCTGGGTACAAATCATTTATTCAGACACATGTATTAGAAATGTTTTTCCCAGATTATCTTTTAATTTTTAATTTTATTTTGATAACTGTATTTTAACTTTTGGACAACTTTTTTTTTTCTTTTCCTTTTCCTTTTTTTTTTTTTCTTTGAGACAAGGTCTTACTCTGTCACCCAGGCTGAAGTGCAGTGGTGTGATCATGGCTCACTGCAGCCTTAACCTCTGGAGCTCAAGCATTTCTCCCATCTGAGCCTCCCAAGTAGCTGGGACTACAGGTGCCTAACACCATGCTCAGCTTATTTTTAATTTTTTTTGTAGGGATGGAGTCTCGTTGTGTTGCCCAGGCTGGTCTTAAACTCCTAGGCTCAAGCAATCCTCCTGCCTCAGCCTCCCAAAGTCCTAGGATTATAGGCATGAACCACTGCATCCAGCTGGACAACTTTTAAAAAACAATCTCAAACATACGGAAAAGCTACATGTATAGTACAAAGAACTGTTGTTGTTTTTCTGAATGATTTGAGACTACAGATGCCAATCTGATGCTACATTATCCCCAAAAACTTCTATGTATATTTCCTATAAACAAGGATGTGTTCCACAGACTACAATACAACCAAGAAAATCAGGTTATTAAACTGATGTATTACTTTCACGTAATTTTCACTATGCATTTAAGTTTCAATAACTGTCTCAATGACATATAATAAAGGGATCCAGTTCAATATCACATATTGCAGCAAGTTGTCTCCTTTGGTCTGAAACAGTTTCTTAGTCTTCCTTTTAACTTTTATGACCTTGACACTTTCGCTAATTATAAACCAGGTTTTTTTGGTAAAATATCCTTGAATTTGGGTATAATTTAGATTTTGTTATTAAACTCAGTTTTCATATGAATAATACATCATTCTAATATTGAACAGTCTTGAACAGTCCATAGTCCATCCTTTCCTCATTGGTTTGTAATATCTCCTCTACTACACGGTACATTTTTGCATGTATGGGCATGTTTCTAGGCTTTCTACTCTTTCTACTTACTTTTCTGTCTAAATAACATACTATTTTAATCACAACAGATTTACATTCCTGACTGCACTCTACACCATACTTATTACTTCCTGAAAACAATGCTCTTTCATAATCCCTTGTGTTAGCATCAATTATGTTTTTCACCTACTCTAACCCTTCAACTTCCCGATCAACCTGCCAACCAAGAAAAAAATTCACAATATTATTCTTTTAAGATCCACCCAAACGTCATCTTTTCTAAACGTCTCAGAGAATTAGCTCCACCTTTCTGTTCTTCACAACACTCAATTCAAATATCCGTATCACTTAAAACACACAGTACTAAAATAAGTTAGTTACAGACAGGGTCTCACTCTATCACCCAGACTGGAGTGCAGTGGCATGCTCAATGGCTCACTGCAGCCTCAACTTTCTGGGCTCAAGCGATCTGCCCACCTCAGCCTCCCAAGTAGCTAAGATTATAGGCATGCACCACCACACCTGGCTAATTTTGATTTTTCTGTAGAGACAGAGTCTCACTACGTGGCCCAAGCTGGTGTCGAACCCCTGGCCTCAAGCAATCCTCCTACCTTAGCCTCCCAAAGTGCTAGCAATACAGGGATGAGCCACTGTGCCAAGCCCTGAGTTATTTATTTATATTATTACACATTAAGTTCTAGGGTACATGTGCACAACATGCAGGTTTGATACATAGATATACGTGTGCCATGTTGGTTTGCTGCACCCCTTAACTCGTCATTTACTTTAGGTATTTCTCCTAATGCTGTCTCTCTCCCAGCCCCCAAACCTCTGACAGGCCCCAGTGTGTGATATTCCCCACCCTGTGTCCAAGTGTTCTCATTGTTCAATTCCCACCTATGAGTGAAAACATGTGGTGTTTGGTTTTCTGTCCTTGTGATAGTTTGCTGAGAATGACGATTGCCAGCTTCATCCATGTCCATGCAAAGGACATGAACTCATCCTTTCTAATGGCTGCATAGTATTCCATGGTGTATATATGCCACATTTTCTTAATTCAGTCTATCACTGATAGACATCTGGGTTGGTTCCAAGTCTTGTGATTGTGAACAGTGCTGCAATAAACATATGTGTGCATGTGTCTTTATAGTAGAATGATTTATAATCCTTTGGGTATATACTCAGTAATGGGATCACTGGGTCAAATGTTATTTTTAGTTCTAGATCCTGGAGGAATCACCACACTGTCATCCACAATGGTTGAACTAATTTACACTCCCACAAACAGTGGAACAGCATACCTATTTCTCCACATCCTCTCCAGAATCTATTGTTTCCTGACTTTTTAATGATTGCCATACTAACTGGTGTGAGATGGTATTTCATTGTGGTTTTGATTTGCATTTCTCTGACGACCAGTGATGATAAGCATTTTTTCTTTCATGTGTCTGTTGGCTGCATAGATGTCTTCTTTTGAGAAGAATCTGTTCATATCCTTTGCCTACTTTCGATGGGGTTGTTTTTTCTTGTAAATTTGTTTAAGTTCTTTGTAGATTCTGGATATTAGCCCTTTGTCAGATGGGTAGATTGCAAAAATTTTCTCCCATTCTGTAGGTTGCCTGTTCACTCTGAAGGAGGTTTCTTTTGCCATGCAGAAGCTCTTTAATTAGATCCCATTTGTCAATTTTGGCTTGTGTTACCATTGCTTTTTGGTGTTTTAGTCATGAAGTCCTTGCACATGCCTATGTCCTCAATGGTATTGCCTAGGTTTTCTTCTAGGGTGTTTATGGTTTTAGCTCTAACATTTAAGTCTCCAATCCATCTTGAATTAATTTTTTGTATAAAGTGTAAGGAAGGGATCCAGTTTCAGCTTTCTACATATGGCTAGCCAGGTTTCCCAACACCATTTATTAAATAGGGAATCATTTCCCCATTGCTTGTTTTTGTCAGGTTTGTCAAAGATCAGATGGTTGTAGATGTGTGGTGTTATTTCTGAGGCTTCTGTTCTGTTCCATTGGTCTGCATCTCTGTTTTGGTACCAGTACCATGCTGTTTTGGTTACTGTAGCCTTGTAGTATAAAGTCAGGTAGGGTGATGCCTCCAGCTTTGTTCTTTTTGCTTAGGATTGTCTTGGCAATGCGAGCTCTTTTTTGGTTCCAGATGTACTTTTTCCAATTCTGTGAAGCAAGTCATTGGGAGCTTGACAGGGATGACACTGAATCTATAAATTCCTTTGGGCAGTATGGCCATTATCACTATACTACTTCTTCCTATCCATGAGCATGAAATGTTTTTCCATTTGTTTGTGTCCTCTTTTATTTCGTTGACAAGTGGTTTGTAGTTTTCCTTGAAGAGGTCCTTCACATCCCTTGTAAGTTGGATCCCTAGGTATTTTATTCTCTTTATAATAATTGTGAATGGGAGTTCACTCATAATTTGGCTTTATGTTTGTCTGTTCTTGGTCTATAGGAATGCTTATGATTTTTGTACATTGATTTTGTATTCTGAGACTTTGCTGAAGTTGCTTTAAGGAGATTTTGGGCTGAGACGATGGGGTTTTCTAAATATACCTAAATATACAGGTCATCTGCAAACAGGGACAATTAGACTTCCTCTTTTCCTAATTGAATACCCTTCATTTCTTTCTCTTGCCTGATTGGCCTGGCCAGAACTTCCAACACTATGTTGAACAGGAGTGGTGAGAGAGGGCATCCTTGTCTTGTGCCAGTTTTCAAAGGGAATGCTTCCAGTTTTTCCCATTTAGTATGATATTGGCTGTGGGTTTGTCATAAGTAGCTCTTATTATTTTGAGATACATTCCATCAATACCTAGTTTATTGAGAGTTTTTAGCATGAAAGGCTGTTGAATTTTGTCGAAGGCCTTTTCTGCATCTACTGAGATAATCATGTGGTTTCTGTCATTGGTTCTGTTTACGTGATGGATTACATTTATTGATTTGCATATGTTGAATCAGCCTTGCATTCCAGGGATGAATCCAACTTGATCGTGGTGGATAAGCTGTTTGATGTGCTGAATTCAGTTTGCCAGTATTTTATTAAGGATTTTTGCATCGATGTTCATCAGGGATATTGGTTTAAAATTCTCTTTTTTTGTTGTGTCTCTGCCAGGCTTTGGTATCAGGATGATTCTGGCCCCATAAAATGAGTTAGGGAGGATTCCCTCTTTTTCTATTGATTGGAATAGTTTCAGAAGGAATAGTACCAGCTCCTCTTTGTACCTCTGGTAGAATTCAGCAGTGAATCCGTCTGGTCCTGGACTCTTTTTGGTTGGTAGGCTATTAATTATTGCCTCAATTTCAGAGCCTTTTACTGGTCTCTTTAGAGATTCAACTTCTTCCTGGTTTAGGGTGTATATGTCCAGGAATTTATCCATTTCTTCTAGTTTTTCTAGTTTGAGTAGAGACGTTTATAGTATTCTCTGATGGTAGTTTGTAGTTCTGTGAAATCGGTGGTGGTATCTCCTTTATAATTTTTTAATGCATCTATTTGATTCTTCTCTCTTTTCTTAATTAGTCTTGCTAGCGGTCCATCAATTTTGTTGATCTTTTAAAAAAACCAGCTTCTGGATTCACTGATTTTTTTTAAGGGTTTTTTGTGTCTCTATCTCTTTCCAGTCTGCTCTGATCTTAGTTATTTCTTGCCTTCTGCTAGCTTTTGAATTTGTTTGCTCTTACTTCTCTAGTTCTTTTCGTTGTGATGTTAGGGTGTCGATTTTAGATCTTTACTGATTTCTCTTGTGGGCATTTAGTGCTATAAATTTCCCTCTACACACTCCTTTAAGTGTGTCCCAGAGATTCTGGTATGTTGTATCTTTGTTCTCATTGGTTTCAAAGAACATCTTTATTTCTGACTTCATTTCGTTATTTACCTTGTAGTCATTCAGGAACAGGTTGTTCAGCTTCCATGTAGTTGTGCAGTTTTGAGTGAGTTTCTTAATCCTGAGTTCTAATTTGTACTGTGCTGTGAGATAGTTTGTTGTGATTTTGTTCGTTTACATTTGCTGAGGAGTGCTTTACTTCCAATTATGTGGTCAATTTTAGAATAAGCTTGATATGGTCCTGAGAAGAATGTATACTCTGTTGATGTGGGGTGGGGAGTTCTGTAGATGTCCATTAGGTCTGCTTGGTGCAGAGCTGAGTTCAAGTCCTGGATATCCTTGTTAGCCTTCTGTCTCGTTGATCTGTCTAATATTGACAGTGGGGTGTTAAAGTCTCCCATTATTATTGTGTGGGAGTCTAAGTCTCTTTGTAGGTCTCTAAGGGCTTGCTTATGAATGGGTGCTCCTGGATTGGGTGCATATATATTTAGTATAGTTAGCTCTTTTTGTTGAATTGATCCCTTTACCATTATGTAATGGCCTTCAGATCTTTGTTGGTTTGAAGTCTATTTTGTCAGAGACTAGGATTGCAACTCCTGCTTTTTTTTGCTTTCCATTTGCTCGGTACATCTTTCTCCATCCCTTTATTTTGAGCCTATGTGTATCTCTGCATGTGAGATGGGTCTCCTGAATACAGCACACTGATGGGTCTTGACTCCTTATCTAACTTGCCAGTCTGTGTCTTTTAATTGGGGCATTTAGTCCACTTACATTTAAGGTTAATACTGTTATGTTTGAATTTGATCTTGTCATTATGATATTCACTGTTTATTTTGCCCATTAGTTGATGCAGTTGCTTCATAGAATCGATGGTTTTTACAATTTGGGATGTTTTTGCAGTGGCTGGTACCGGTTATTCCTTTCCATGTTTAGTGCTTCCTTCAAGAGCTCTTGTAAGACAGGCCTGGTTGTGACAAAATCTCTCAGCATTTGCTTGTCTGTAAAGGATTTTATTTCTCCTTCACTTATGAAGCTTAGTTTGGCTGGATATGAAATTCTGGGTTGAAAATCATTTTCTTTAAGAATGCTGAATATTGGCCCCCACTCTCTTCTGGCTTGTGGGATTTCTGCCGAGAGATCTGCTGTTATTCTGATGGGCTTCCCTTTGTGGGTAACTCGACCTTTCTCTCTGGCTGCCCTTAACATTTTTTCCTTCATTTCAACTTTGGTAAATCTGACAATTATGTGTCTTGGGGTTGCTCTTCTCGAGGAGTATTCTGGGGTGTTCTCTGTATTTCTTGAATTTGAATGTTGGCCTGCCTTGCTAGGTTAGGGAAGTTCTCCTGGATAATATCCTGAAGAGTGTTTTCCAAATAGGTTCCACTCTTCCTGTCACTTTCAGGTACATCAATCAAACGTAGATTTGGTCTTTTCACACAGTCTCACATTTCTTGGAGGCTTTGTTTGTTTCTTTTTACTCTTTTTTCTATAACCTTGTCCTCTAGCTCTATTAATTTGATCTTCAATCACAGATACCCTTTCTTCCACTTGATCGAATTGGCTATTGAAGCTTGTGCATGTGTCACAAAGTTCTTGTGCCATGATTTTCAGCTCCAACAGGTCACTTAAGGTCTTCTCTACACTGTTTATTCTAGTTAGCCATTCGTCTAACCTTTTTTCAAGGTTTTTAACCTTCCTTGAGATGGCTTTGAACATGCTCCTTTAGTTCGGAGAAGTTTGTCATGATCGACCTTCTGAAGCCTACTTCTGTCAACTCGTCAAAGTCATTCTCCGTCCAGCTTTGTTCCATGCTGGTGAGGCGCTGTGATCCTTTGAAGGAGAAGAGGCGATCTGGTTTTTAGAATTTTCAGCTCTTCTGTTGTGGTTTCTTCCCATCTTTGTGGTTTTATCTACCTTTGGTCTTTGATGTTGGTGACCTACAGATGGGGTTTTGGTGTGGATGTCCTTTTAGTTGATGTTGATGCAATTCCTTTCTGTTAGTTTTCCTTCTAACAGTCAGGTCCCTCAGCTGCACGTCTGTTGGAGTTTGCTGGAGGTTCACTCCAGACTCTGTTTGCCTGGGTGTCACCAGTGGAGGCTGCAGAACAGCAAATACTGCGGAACAGCAAATATTGCTGCCTGGTCCTTCCTCTGGAAGTTTCGTCCCAGAAGGGCACCTGTCTATATGAGATGTCTGTTGGCCCCTACTGGGAGGCATTTCCCAGTTAGGCTACCTAGGGGTCAGGGACCCACTTGAGGAGGCAGTCTGTATGTTCTCAGAGCTCAAACACCGAGTTGGAAGAACCACTGCTCTCTTCAGAGCTGCCAGACAGGGACGTTTATGTCTGTAAAAGCTGTCCGCTGCCTTTTATTCAGCTATGCCCTGCCCACAGAGTCAGTCTACAGAGGAAGCAGGCCTTGCTGAGCTGCGGTGGGCTCTGCCCAGTTCAAGCTCCCTAGCCGCTTTGTTTACCTATTCAAGCCTCAGCAATGGCGGACGACCCTCCCAAGCTGGGCTGCCACCTCGCAGTTTGATCTCAGGCTGCTGCATTAGCAGTGAGCAAGGCTCCATGGGCATGGGACCTATTGAGCCAACCTTGTCTGCTGGTTGCTAAGACCTTGGGAAAAGCTCAGTATTTTGGTGAGAGTGTCCCATTTTCCAGGTACAGTCTGTCCCGGCTTCCCCCGGCTAGGAAAGGGAAATCCCCCGACCCCTTGCGCTTCATGGGTGAGGCGACGCCCCACTCTGCTTCAGCTTGCCTTCCGGGGCTGCACTCACTGTCCAATCAGTCCCAGTGAGATGAACCAGGTATCTCAGTTGGAAATGCAGAAATCACCCATCTTCTGCGTCCATCAAGCTGAGAGCTGCAGACCAGAGCTATTCCTATTCAGCCATCTTGGACCCAATCTCCGAAGTTATTTATTTAAATGCCTGTCTCCTTCAGTAATCTGTGAGTTAATCAAGTTGTAGGTAGAATGGCTTAACTTTACATTATCAGAATGTAGTACAGTAATTAGTATATAATAATATTGAAAAGTATAAAGAAAAACCCTTAACTGTATCAATGTTTTTTGAAAAGCAGGACTGCATCCCGCAGATGCTAAAAGCTATTGCAGTATCTCTTCAAAACAAATGTGTTAAAAGCATCTGAAAAATGAAAGCATACATACCTTCAGTGTCTTGATCATAGTTGGATCAGTTGACCTAACATAGAAACTCTTCAGATAAGGTTCGAACATCCCCTAGATTACAAAAACAAATACAAGAATACATTAAGGTACTAATGTGTTCACGTGTCTCTTAAATTATGTGTTCAGAACGTACATACCTTTCTTTGAATTGACATAGTTGCTATATTTTGTAGGACAATATACTGCACCTCCCTAGAAATCAAAAGAGAATTATCACTGGGTATATGTTCCAATGAAACATCTTCAAGTAAGCACTATAATAATGAAAAAGAATTAGCAATAATTTCATAGTGAATGAGACTCTTAAATGTAATATTGAAAAGTTTTTAGTAAATCTTAGACATCTGCCATTTTAATGCACTTTTTCTATAAAATACCAATAAATTACATGTGATTTATCATGAAGAATAGTTAAAACAAATTTTACAATAAAGTACTCCTAAAATATAAAGTTAACATTTTAGCTGCTTTGAACACATCCAAGGAAAGTATTCCTAGTGTTACTGGGGTAAATATGACCACACTGTTATTATTAACTCATTCTTCCCAAGGCAAAGGTCAGATTTAAAAAGTAGTCATGATATTTTTAGATCCAAATATCTAATAAATGAACTGAATCTGGTATAAGGCTTCACGTGAAAGACCAATTCCAGGTCTTTCTGATAGCCTTTGAACTAGCCATAGGAAAAAAAAAGTGCTGAGCTAGCAAAAGAGAAAAATAATAGCTGGATATAAAGATATGGAGAATAGGTACACAAAGGAAATGGCATCTCATTTGTTACTAAGCCAGTCAAGAGCTAAAATTGTGGACTAAGTTCCAGTTAAGGGCAAAAATAAATACATGGTTCTTTCCTTCCAACCCAATTAGTTGAAACAAGCACTCAATGAAAAACACTGTTTCAAATTAAAACAACTAATTACTGAAAAATAGCTAAGGTATGTCAAATAGCTGAAATGAAGGTATTCTTAAACACAGAACAAAAGTCTGAATTAAACCTGAAATCATGATTCTCATGTTATATGTCATGGAAACTCAATAAATTGTTTTGACTTGTTTACCTAAACCACTAAATTATAAAGAGGTAAAATTAAAGGTAAATTTAAAAACCACTAAATTATAAAGAGGTAAAATTTAAAAATTACCTAAACCACTAAATTATAAAGATAGCTCTGTCTGTCTATCTGAAACTAAGAGTATCCAATCTTTAAAATGAGTAGCTATTTAAAACATAGCTCTCTTTTTAGAGTGGAGCAAAGCAGAGTAATTAAATATTCCAGCTTTATAGGAAGCGCAATTCTGGCATAAACTACATTACTTAGCATACACATTGCTCTATATAAAACCATGTATTAATACATTGAGTAAGTCAATCTGATAGTACTTCAGTATAGTTTTTCAGTGATTCCAGATTTACTAAAACTCCCGAACATCATTATTGCCATACCTAAAAATGTCAAGCACTAATACTAGGCTACTAGTGACACCCTAGAATTATGCCACAAAATATTTTCAGTATCTTTGGGCTTGAGGTTAAAAAAAATTTCAGTATTTATAATTAAGTGTGAGATAAGCATATAAAGACTTTTATAATAATCCCATTAAGTATGAAATCTTACTGATTGATAGATTAAAGTATAGTCAGAGTTATATATTAAATGCCTGAAAGATTAAATTTGTTCAAACATTACTTTTGAAGGAATACAAAAGAAAAAATATATATATAAAATCATGACCTACCTATTGCTACGAAGTAAACGCACTAGTGATTTAGAAATTATGCCAGCTTCAGATTTTGGTGATATGTGCCAATACAGCTGAGCAACTGCCATAACCACCTACAAGATAAAGCATAAAAATAACAGAAACTATGAACACCAGAGCACTCTACAACTTCAAAATCCATTCCTACACATTATTTCCTCTAAGTCCCAAATATTCCTGGGATGTAAAATGGAATGTTACTCTTTCTAGTGAGTTGAAGAAGTGTCCCCCACCCCCAGTGCCCAATTCTATCCTCAGAATCTGATCTTATTTGGAAGTGGGATCTCTGCAGAAATTATTAATGTAAGAACTGAAATGAGATCATGCTGGTTAAGAGCCCTAAATTGAATGAAAGTGTCCTTATAAGAGGAAAAAAAAGGACAAAAAGAGACACAGTGAAGGCCATGTGAAGATGGAGATAATTAGTGTGATACATCCATAAGCCAAGCAATGCCACAGATTGCTGGCAATCACCAGAAGCTAGGAAAGAGATGGTTTCTCCCTCAGAGTGCACAGAAGTAACCAATACTGATTATACCTTGATTTCAGACTTCTGGCTTCCTGAAATGTGACAGAATAAGTTTATGTTGTTTTAATCCACTCAGGTTGTGGCAATATGTATGGCAGTGCTATGAAATGAATACATCCTCAGAAAAAAAAAAAGAGACATTGAATGAACTGCTCAAAGTGTAACAGCTAGTATGTGGCAAAGCTCAAGACACTCGAAATTCCATGCTCCTCGGCTGCTGCTCTGAGACTGGGGCTTTTTAAGAATTGTAAGCATGCCTTTCTAAATGAAGCCAGGACAACAGTAACAAGTAGGCTGAAATAAAGAAAACTCAGCACATTTAAGTTACAATTAAAGAAACTCCATTAAAACAAATACATCTACAGCAGTAGCATTTAAAATAATCTTGTTTTTAAAAACACAGAACCTTAAAAATGGCTTTTGGTTAAAAGCCATTATAAGGGTAATTCGAAGACTGGGCACAGCAACTCACGCCTGTACTCCCACCCCTTTGGGAGGCCGAGACAGGTGGATCACTTGTGGTCAGGTGTGAAACCATCCTGGCCAACATGGTGAAACCCCATCTCTACTAAAAATACAAAAATTAGGTAAGTGTGGTGGTACACGCCTGTAGTCTCAGCTACTTGGGAGGCTGAGACAAGAGAATCGTTTGAACCCAGGAGGTAGAAGTTGCAGCGAGCTGAGATCATGCCACTAAACTCCAGCCTGGGCAACAGAGTGAGACACTATCTCAATAAAACAAAACAAACAAAGGGTGATTAGAATTTCTTTGTCTCAAAACAGAAGAGTACTGCTTCCCCTAAGTGCCTCTACACTCAGATTCAGAGTGACAACTGTAGAGATATAGCTACAGATGTTACCAATGCTGCCTTTGGCTCAAAGGACACACTAATATTAATTTAACTCTGCCTGGTCTATGAAGTTTGAACAAATATATAGCAAAAGTTCTATTAATATATATGCCTAAATAGTATACAGCACAGGAGAACGTTTGAGGTTAAAAAAAGTTTCTTCTAAAACTAAAGAACTGTTTTTAAAAATACAGTATACAGGATCCTAAATTTACTGTTTGCCATTTCTTGTACTTTCTTACAAGTTTGATTTATAGCTTTAAGACATTAGTTGAGAATTTTAAAAATGCAAGAATATCTCATTCCTTCCCTTGTGAACTGCAAATATAAGTTAGCTACAAAATAAACTCTACTGAATTTTAAATCTTATAAAATAAAACAACCTCAATTAATGACTGATCTAATTCAAGATTAAATTCTAGTCTTTAAAATTCTAGCTGCCACTTGGCATGCCATCTGTTCTAATATATTAGGGTAGTCCAAAATCCGAAAGGACTAAATGAGCCTCTTTTTCCTCAGTATTTAGAAATCCAACAGTTTACAGTCTCTTTGATACCCAGAATTTGAAATGTATAGGGTAATTTGTAAACACCATGAAGAAAGTTTCCAAAGCTTCAAAATCAAAAAAGACTAAAAATATACAACCTTATAGGCCTTCTACAGTTACATCATGCCTGTTCATAATAAAGTGCATCCTATAAACACTTTTCTACTCTAAACCATTCATGCCGCTGTCACCTTATTTAGACTGTTAGAATAGCCTCCTAACATTCCGCTTTCAGTATCTATCTCCAGTACAAACTACATAGCAATGACGTATTAAATTTCCTGAAAGAAATTCTCAAAGTCTCTCCATAAACTTAAGTATGAAGTTTTAAAAAAATCTATCCACAATTCTTCAAAAGTTAGCCTTTACTCATATTTAGCAGCATCCCAAAACAAGGCACCAAAATATACTGACACAAAAAGTAAACCACTTCTATTTGGTACACCATCAAGTAAGCAGGGAACCCAAACAAACTGGGACAAAAAGTACAAACTGCTACTATTTGTTTCACTATTTGAGAACGTTTTTGATCCATAAGTATTTGAACTATAAAATCAGTTTCTAAGACGTAGTTAAATGAATAGTGAGTCACTCATAAAGTAGAGTTTAAGATGGCAAATTACAGCTACCTAACTAGCATCTGGCTAAGCTGAGTACATTAAAATATAAGTATATTTTATAACATCCATGAAATAATATTTTTGTTATGACTAGGCATGATTACTGAATAATGATTTGGAAACTAAACTATTAGGTATTAGACAAAAATTGTTGCTGATAACTAGGATACACAAAGCTATAAGCTCTAAATTCTCAAGAATCAGAAAAAATAATGCAAATTCCACATATTTGAAGTTTTTACTCACTGAACAGAACAACTCATTAAGAACATTTTCTCAATTAAAATCTTTAAGAACATGTTTAACTTAAATCTGTCAAGCCTTGGATATAACTGCCAGTTAACAGGAAACACAGAATATAAAAGAAATGACACTATAAAAGATGCAACCATCCCATTCCAGTAGGTATAGTAAAAACAAAAACAAAAACAAAATCAAAAAACAAAATAAAAAGAAGCAGCAGCAATCAGACAAACCCAGAAGGACATTCTGCAAGACTAGAGAGGCTTTAAAAGATGCAATGCATTAGATAATAGTTCAGATAAATTATCCAAAAAGAATAATTTAAGATCAATTGGTATTAAATGAAATGAAATTTTATTGAAATAAAAAGTGGAGAGGACTGAATAGGGAAATAACGGTTAGAAAATGTTATGTACAGTATGATTTTTATCTTGGTTAAAATATATATATGTATGTGTAATGATGAATATATGTATACTTATGCAGATTAAAAAGATCTGGAAGAAAATACACTAAGACATAAGTGATTTCTGAGTGTTGAGAATGTGATGTTTTAATTTTCTTTTTAGTTTTGCTAGTCTGTATTTTCTAATTTTTGTATTGTGCACATGTATTCTTCTAAAATACAAATGGTTATATAAATAAAAAGGTGTCGAACAAACAAAGAAAACCTTATGACCCAAATAAAGATGATTTTTAATTACGATTACTACCAATTTACATTTATAATATGTGAGGCATTACCTTTGTTAGTCTCTTAAAAATTCTATCAGACAAACAGTAAGGACTGAAACCCAGATCAAGTACCCTCAATCACAATGGAATAACTGACAAATATACATAGTCCTTACATAAGAACTAATACAATCCAACCAACTGAGAAACAACTTAGAAATATCTTAAGAAAAGCAATTAACAAAACCACTAAAAAGTAAATGAAGTCCAATAGGCCAAACCAGGTATTCTCATCAAAAGCTAACTCTGCATACCTGGAAACATGGAAGGCTGAAATATATTTAGGTATTACTTCCCAGACATTAGGTCTCTAAATCTATAGCTTACATTCCACACTGTATTTCCAACTATCCATTACATGTCATTTGGTGTGTAAACAAACAAATGTTCCATTAGCACACACAGACTCACTTACTAAATTGAGGTATTTTTAATTGCTGTTTTTTAAAAACCAGTGAATTATTTCTTATAAGGATTTTAACATACCGCAGCATTCCTGCTCTGAAGCAAAGGCTTTGTATTTCTAATTAAGAGTCTATGATCTGGATCCATAGTATATGGCTTCTTCCTTTTGTCAGTCTTTTCCTTCTGATCATCATCAGATTCATAGAAATTCTTTTCATTGTCTTCTAATTCATCACCCTACAATGAAAGAAATCCAATTCCAAGATTACTTTAGACCTTGAACAATCCACATATTATATAGTCAAAGAAAACTTTCTTTTAAACATCTACAATAACATTTTACTGTAGAATACTTCTGTTTAGGCAATTTAAAAATATTACACAACCTATATCGAATAAAGGCCTTGATTTTTCTCATATTTTATAACAAGTTACTATGCTATAGATGATGTGCTTCTATTGTATTACAAAGTAAAGTTTTGACTATTAAATCCCCATAGAAATACCTATAGCCCTTCAAAAGGAACACATGACTGTTAGATTTTAACAAGGCCTATAATACTACCGAAAACCTGAAAACTATTTCCATAAATTGTCAGCCACTCTATAACTAGATCAAAGAGCCAAAACAAAGAGGAGCATTGTTTGAATAGTAACATAAAAGAAATCACAGTAAAGTTTGACAAGTAAAAACTAGTGTTATTAATTAGGTCCCTGAGTTGTCAAGAAAATGTCTCAGTTTGAGATTTATAAATATCCACAGGAGGTGATTCTAGGTTTTTGTTTTGAATTCTTTATCTCTGCCAATAAAATATGCCTACAGGCATTTAGTCCCCAAAACAAACAAACAAAAAACCACACAAACACAATAATAGCCACATACATCCAATTTAACTACTGTTTAGAGGTAACTTCCAATACCAAGTATCTGAAACACACTTTCTGCTTCCAGGAAGATGGAGTAGATGTACTTTTCCCCAACTCTCTCACTAAGTAGGTCTAGATAAGCAGAACACTACATGTAAAATACATATTAAAAAAACATAAGAAGACTTTGAAAGGCAAAAAGAAGGAGAACTGGATAGGAACCTCAAGATCCAAAGAAAGACAGACCAGTTGAGTTCCCTGGGTTTTCATTTTATTTCATATACCCAAACTCAGTGCAGAAGCTGGTAACAAATGCAGATGAAAGAAACCCCCAGAACTGCTCTCTCTAGCCAAAGGACCAGGAAAGGGGCAGTCTAGCAAGACATAAAACTTCTAGAAGTAACTACTCAAGTGCAGCCGAACACCAGATAAAAATTATGGCCCTACCCCCATCCCCACCAGTAAAGGCTGAGATGGTGATCCTAGACTTCTACCCTTTTTAGGCTGCAATGAAATGCCCCAACCACCTCACTGGGTGGTCTCAGAAAAGGCAAAGATGGGACTGAGATTTTCATCTCTACCAAGAGGTAACAAGGATTCTGATATTGTGTGTGAAGACCAAGTGAGGAGCTTGGACTTCTAAGCCCATCCATTAGTGACAAGCTGACCTTATTCCTCCTCACTGTCATGATGTCAGAGGAGGCCTAGCGCATAGTTAGGACTTGCAGCACCACACCTAGTAGTAACCAAAGTCAGCCCCACCCACACCTTGGTGGTTGTCAGGGAAGGACACACGGAGAACAGTACCTTGTATCCCTGCTAGCCAGACAGCTATCAGAGAAAGACGGTTGGGGAGCCAGAAATCCCACACTCACCTATCGTAACAATAAGTACGATCCCTCTGAGGTGTCAGTGGAGGATGAGCAGGGAATGTGGACCTCTGCTATGATCCGGCAGTAATGAGACAGCACCCCTCTCTTTCCACCACCCTTCCTTGCTAGAGTGGTATCAAACAAAGCCAGTTAACCTGAAGGTTTAAATAAAATCCAGTCTCAAAGTATCCAAAATGTCCAAGTTTCAATTAAAAAAATCACTCATCATTCCAAGAGACAGGAAGATCTCAAACTGAATAAAAATAGATAACTAGCAGACACCAACACCAAGATAACAGAGATATTGGAATGATCTGATTATTTTTTTTAAAAATCATTAAAAAACGCTTCAATGAGCAATTGAGAACATCCTGGTAACAGATACAGAAATAGAAGGTTTTAGCAAAGAATTATAAAGTCTAGATTGGGCGCAGTGGCCCACGCCTGTCATCCAGGCACTCTGGGAGGCCAAGGCAGGCAGATCACCTGAGGTCAGGAGTTAGAGACCAGCCTGGCCAACATGGTGAAATCCCATCTCTACTAAAAATACAAAAATTAGCCAGGCGTGGTGGTGGATGACTGTAATCCCAGCTACTCAGGAGGCTGAGGCTGGAGAATCACTTGAACCCTGGGAGGCGGAGGTTGCAGTGAGTACAGATCACGCCACTGCACTCCAGCCTGGGCAACAGAGCGAGACTCTGTTTCAAAAAAAATATATATATATATAAAGTCTAAAGAAAGAAATAGAAGATAAAGAGACCAAATAAAAAATGTTACGACTGGCAAATACCAGAACCAAAACTAAAAACTTAATGAATGGGATCAAAAGCAGAGGAGGGGGACAAAAGAAATAATCAGTAAACTGGAACACAGAACAACAAGATTTACCCAATCTGAACAACAAAGATAAAATAGACTAGGGACAAAAAAAATCAAAACTAAAAAACAGAGTCTCAGGGACCGGTGAAACCACAATAAAAGACCTAACATTCCTTTCGTCTATTAATCAATCCTGGAAGGAGAGGAGACAGAGGCAAGAGCTGAAAGAGAACTCAAAGAAACAATGACTGCAAACTTTTTCAATTTGGCAAATAAAACTACAAATTGAGGAAGCTGAGTAAACCCTAAACCGGATTGAACCCAAAGAAATCCAAAACCTCTGAAAACTAAAGACAAAGAAAAAACAAATCTTGAAAGCAGCATAGGAGAAATGAAACCTTACCAGTAACAGAAAAACCAAGTCTAATGACAGCAGATTTCTCATCAAAAACCATGGAGGACAGAACACAGTAGACCAACTGATGGAGAGGAACCATCAACAGAGAATCTTATATCTAGCAAAAATATATTTCAAGAATGTAGGGGGAGAAAATCAAGACATTTTCAGATAAAAGAGAACTAGAGTATTTGTCATCAGCAGACCTATCCTGAAAGAATGGCTAAAGGAAGCTCTTTAGACAGAAAGGAAATGATAAAAGATGGAATCTTCAAACATCAAGAAGAAAGAAAGAATATGGCAAGGAAAAATATGAGTAAATATAACAGTTTTTCCTTCTCCTCTGAGTCTTTTAAATTATATTCGATGGTTGAGGAAAAGTTATAACACTGATATGGTTCTAAATGCATGTAAAGGACATACCTAACAAAACTATTTATAAAGTGAAGAGAAAAAAGAGATGAAAGGGAGGTAAGTGGTTAAAAAGTTTGCCCCTTGAAGTGTAACATGAGGACACCAGTAGACTGATGGTAAGATAAGTTATGCATGTA
This sequence comes from Macaca thibetana thibetana, assembly GCF_024542745.1. Lineage (NCBI taxonomy): Eukaryota > Metazoa > Chordata > Mammalia > Primates > Cercopithecidae > Macaca > Macaca thibetana. Next base: position 103,332,256 of record NC_065583.1, on the reverse strand, counting down.
TAATGTAATACCTACAGCCACCACTAAAAAAGCTGTACATAGAGATATATTCGTGCTTTGGTAGAAAGATTACTGAAGGCCAAGGTAGAAAGATTCCTTAAGGCCAGGAGTTCTAGACCAGCCTGGGCAAGAGCAAAACCTTGCTTCTACTACAAATAAAAAATTTTTTAAAAACTCAGCCATTCATGGGGGTATGTACCCATCGTCTTAGCTGCTCAGGAGGCTGAGGTGGGAGGATCGCTGGAGCCCAAGAGTTTGAGGCTTCAATGAGCCATGATCAAGGCACTGTGCTCCAGCCTGCGTGACAGAGTGAGACCCTGTCTCTAAAAAATTTCAAAAAATATAGGTTTTAATAAAAAAAGAGATATATTCAAATTAACTGTAGATAAGCAAAGATGGAATTCTAAAAAATGTTGAAATAACCCACAATAAGAGAAATGAAGACTAGAGAGAACAAAAAACAAAAAATTAAATGGGAAGCGTAAGCCTTAAAAATAAATAGATTAAATGTAAATCAGTATGCCAATTAAAAGACAAAGGCTGCCAAAGTAGATTAAAACACCCATGACTCAACGATATGCTGCCTATAAGAAATTCACTATAAACATAAAGATAATGGCAGGTTAAAAGTAAAAGGATGAAAAAATATATAACATGCTAATATTAATCAAGGGAAAGCACAATGACTATATTAATATGAGATAAAGTACACTTCAGAGCAAAGAACATTACAACAGAGAAGGACATTATAGAATGACAAAATGGATAATCTAAAATGAAGGTTATATACCATATAATTCCATTTATATAACATTCTTGAAATAACAAAATTATGGAAACAGAAAGATTAGTGTTTGCCAGGGGTTAAGGGTTGGGAGTAGGGTTAAGCATCTGGAAGAAAGTCGGTTTGGCTATAAAACGGCAACATGAAGACTCCCTGTGATAGAAATGTTCTCAGTTTTGACTGTATCAATGTCAATATCCTGGTTGTAATACTGTATTAGAATTTTGCAAGATATTACCATTGGGGAAAATTGAGTAAAGGTTATACAAGATCTCTCTCAATTATGTCTTACAATTTCATGTGACTCTAAATTATCTTTTAAAAAACATTTAATTGAATAAAACTAAGGAGATAAAAATCAGTAAGTCACTTAAAAGCAATTTGTCATATTTATGCATTGTTAAACATAACAACAAAGAAAATTATCTAAAATGTTTAAGGTTAATATCACTTAAGTATTTTTCCTTTGCTACGTGCCTACAGATTTTACACAATCTTTCCTTAAATCTTGACATAAATATTACTGGAAAACACCTTTCATCAAAAGTACAACTTTTAGGTCTCCCAGAACAGAAATAATATTAGCACAGACAAAAAAATCTTACAAAATTATTCAGAGAAAATTCACAAAATTTATACCCTTTGAAAACAAAAGTATCTGTACTAATACTCATCTTCAAAATTAAACTGGAAATCATAACATTATCACCTTCCTTTGAATGCAGAATTCAAAACAAACAAAACTAGTTGTCTTTTAGTGCTTAATAAAAGGACTATAAGTGAGATAAACTTTTATATCAAAGCTGGACTTGAGTGACTGTTCCTTTACGGAGCTCCAGGCTAAAGCAGTTCTGTTAAGTACATTAGTAAACCAATAAAACACAAGTAATTAAATGCTCTAAGCATAAGCACTCACCTATAATCTTAAGTCATGGTTAATTAAACAAATGTTCAAACTCTACCTGAAAGTGATACATAATGAAAGTGCTGTATTAACAGACATAGCACTATTACTAACAAATAAAATCATCAAAATGTACATAAAAAGCTGCATTTTATAACCATCTACTCATTCTATTTCTTCCTCATTGTTAATTAACATACTTTATAAGAGTTCAATTACATTATTTTAATGAAAGATACATATGCATTGCTTATTTTGCTGTACAAATGTTTAAGATTATGGCAGTATATTATAATAGTAAAACTACAAACCACTGCTCAAGGAAACCAAAGAGAACACAAGCAGATGGAAAAATATTCCATGCTCATGGATAGGAAGTATCAATATCATGAAAATGGCCATACTGCCCAAAGCAATTTATAGATTCAATGCTATTCCCATTAAACTACCATTGACATTCTTCACAGAACTAGAAAAAAACTATTTCAAAATTCATATGGAACCAAAAGCAGCTCACATAGCCAAGGCAACCTAAGCAAAAAGAACAAAGCTGGAGGCATCTCACGCTACGTGACTTCAGACTATAGTACAAGGCCACAGTAACCAAAACAGCATGGTACTGGTACAAAAACAGTCACATAGACCAATGGAACAGAATAAAGAACTCAGAAATAAAACCACACTTCTACAACCATCTGATCTTCAACAAATCTGACAAAAACAAGCAACGGGGAAAGGATTCCCTATTTAACAAGTGGTACTAGGAGAACTGGCTAGCCATATGTGAAAAATTGAAACTGGATCCCTTCCTTATACCTTATACAAAAATTAACTCAAGATGGATTAAAGACTTAAATATAAAACCCAAAACTATAAAAACCCTAGAAGAGAATCTAGGCAATACCATTCAGGACATCGGCATGGGCAAAGACTTTATGATGAAATCGCCAAAAGCAACTGCAACAAAAGAAAAATTGACAAATGGGATCTAATTAAACTAAAGAGCTGCTGCACAGCAAACAAAACTATCATCAGAGCAAACAGACAACCTACAGAATGGGAGAAAATTTTTGCAATCTGTCCATCTGACAAAGGGCTAATATCCAGAATCTACAAGAAACTTAAGCAAATTTACAAGAACCCCATTAAAAAGTGGGCAAATGATAAGAACAGACACTTCTCAAAAAAAGACATACACGTGGCCAACAAACATATGAAAAGTAGTTCAACATTGCTGATCATTAGAGAAATGCAAATCAAAACCACAATGAGATACCATTTCATACCACTCAGAATGGCAATTACTAAACACTCAAAAAACAACAGATGCTGGCAAGGCTGTGGAGAAATAGGAATGCTTTTACACTGTTGGTGGGAACGTAAATTAGTACAATCATTGTTGAAGATAATGTGCTGATTCCTCAAAGATTTAGAACCGGAAATACCATGTGACCCAGCAATCCCATTATTGGGTATATACCCAAAAGAATATAAATCATTCCATTATAAAGATACATGCACGCATATGTTCATTACAGCACTATCCACAATAGCAAAGACACGGAATCTACCCAAATGCTCATCAATGATAGACTACATAAAGAAAATGTGGTGCATATACACCATGGAATACTATGCGGCCACAAAAAGGAATGAGATCATGTCCTTTGCAGGGACATGGATGAAGCTGGAAGCCATTATTCTCAGCAAACTAATGCAGGAACAAAAAAACCAAACACCGCATGTTCTCACTTATAAGTGAGAACTGAACAATGTGAACACATGGACACAGGGAGGGGAACAACACTTACTGGGGCCTGTCAGGGGAGGGTTAGTAGGGAGAACATTAGGGAAAAGAGCTAAAGGATGCTGGGCTTAATACCTGGGTGATGTATTGATAGGTGCAGCAAACCACCATGGCACACGTTTACCTATGTAATAAACCTGCACATCCTGCACATGTACCCTGTAACTTAAAAAATAATAATAAAATTATTTAAAAAAAATTTTTAAAGACTCATGTAAATGTTTCTATAGTGTCATCTATGAACATACCATCATATAGGTTTTTGAGTTCACTTCCATAAGAAACATATTTTTATATGGTTTGATTTTAATATGCATTTACAAAAATATGAACACTTTACAGAGGATTACTTGCATTACTGTATTTCTTCAATATGTACTTAATTCAAAGGATGGCATTTGTAATGACTATAATTAAAGGTCGATGAATCATTATCTTATTAAAATTTAGTAATGTTTCATAACATATATGGTTCATAATTGATGCAACTGCTTCCCACTGATAAATTTTTTTATAGTTTTAAAAAATTATGCAGCCAGGCATGGTGGCTCACACCTATAATCCCAGCACTTTGGGAGGCCAAGGCAGGCAGATCACCTGAGGTCAAGAGTTTGAGACCAACCTGGCCAACATGGTGGAACCCCATCTCTACTTAAAATACAAAAATTAGCCAGGCGTGGTGGCTCATGTCTGTAGTCCAAGATACTTGGAAGGCTGAGGCAGGAGAATCACTTGAACCCGGGACACAGAGGTTGTAGTGAGCCAAGATCATGCCACTGCACTCCAGACTGGATGACAGAGCAAGACTCTGTCTCAAATAAAATAAAATAAAAATTATGCAAACATTAATAAAATATTAATAATAAAAAGATTTCAAAAGAGTAATTTTCATTAGGATCTTTTCCACATGATTCAATGATCTTATATTGCTACTAACAAAACTTCTACAAATTAACATACAATATTACAGAAATTGTAATTTCCTAAAATAAAAGGGATTATTTGAAATAAAGTTTTTATAATGGGATTATGAGCTAACAAACATGAAGAACATGTTGCTTATAGCTAAAATAGTTCATGTCAATTATCATTTAAAAACATGCCCCTCAGAAGAAATTCTCTTATACTTTTTTATGAAATTTCAGTTTGGTTCCACTGCCATGAGAACATCATGACACAGCTTCTTAGATCCGGCTCTCCTGGTTACTAGCTATAGGCATGTACCAACCGCATAATTCTCTAAGTTGGAACCAAGCAGAGAAAAAATGGATAAGTGAAGGGTGGACGTTTTTATGAGGTTAATGAAATGAAGGAGATGAGGCTTTCTTGGAGGATGAGAATGAATCTCCAACAACATATTTGCATCTGTGTTACTGTGGACTATGTGTCTCAGGTTTTTAATGAATCAGAACAGACATTAGTCCAAACAGAATGGATGCTAGATACATACACAGTATATGGGTATATCTGGACACACCAGTTCAATATAAGTGCTGGCTCTATGACCGTGACAAATCACTCCACCTTTCCTTGTCTTGATTTTTTTCCTTGTCTTGGTTTACTCATCTATAAAAGCAGTATCTATATCATTAAAGTGTTTATAAAGATTGAATCAGTTTATTGAACATTATACAAGCACTTAGTGCCTGATACGAATTAAAGTACACAAATAGTGGCTATTGCCACCGCTTCTATTATTAAGAAACTGTCTTTCTAGAAGCTATGTAATTGAAACTATTACTACGCCTCAAATTCAATATCCCTAGATGCCAAATAAGAAAAAAAGTTTCCCCCCTAAAATTATCCCTCAGAAAGAAGTTGCCTCATACTTGAGGATTTACAAATGTATTATGAGGCTCTTACACAACTGCTTCATTTTGAACCATAATGTATTGTTTGGGGAACTCATTACACTGAAACAACTTCAATCAATGCTAGTTATGGATGCTTAAAAGGAGCTACAGATCACAGTGATAAAAGACGTCATTTTAAGTAAGCCTTTAGAGAAGACTTTTTAAAAACAGGCAATATTTCTAAGAATGGCTAAACAGACAACTCAGAACAACCAGCTGTCAGTGAGAACTAGAAAAGCTGGGGAAAAGTTAAGAAACCTGTTTGAAGGCACTGGAGGGCTAAAAGAACAGTGATGAATTATGCAAACAAGGCCCAGAAGACGTAGTAAATCTAGAAACCTAAAATTCCAATTGGCTTTTGGAATTGCTTTTCCAAAAAAAAAAAAAAAAAAAGTGTTAATTAGACCAGAGGAAGCTGAGAGGCCTAAAAGCTGAGTAGAACTTTCAGCAGATTCACAAAAATGCAGTAACAAAAGGCAGAGGCCAGGATCCGCCAAAAATTACAATCCTGCTAACTCCTCTAGCCTTTGGTTTAAAAGATAAAATCTGTATCTTGGGGAGTAATGACGGTCAGATTAAAGCCCAGCTTAAATCATCTCAATCCACAATTGAGGTGAGTAAGTGAACTCAAGATTGTTGAATCCCTTCCCTAGAACCACAAGTAGAACAAAATCCATCATCCAAAGCTTCAAACTAGTCCAACAATTTATCAGAAAGGAAATGGTGGTTTTACTAAGGGTAAGGATACTGTTTCTTTCGGGGAGGAAAAGATTATTAAGTGAAGGGTATCAAGAGGAGGTCTTATGAAGTATACTGATAATTACTGTTTCTCAATCTAGGTATTTGGTACATAGGTGTATTCAGTTTATGAAAATGTATAGTCATTTGCAGTAAATGTTTCGCTCTTAAAACCCAGGCTGGAATGCAATGGCACCATCTCAGCTCACTGCAACCTCCACCTCCTGGGTTCAAGCAATTCTCCTGCCTCAGCCTCCTGGGTAGCTAGGGTTACAGACATGCACCACCACGCCCAGCTAGCTAATTTTGTATTTTTAGTAGAGCCGGAGTTTCTCCACGTTGGTCAGGCTGGTCTCGAACTCCCAACCTCAGCTGATCTGCCCACCTCATCTTCCTAAAGTGCTGGGATTACCGGTGTGAGCCACCGCGCCCAGTCTGCAATATATATTTCTACTTCAATAAAATGTCTTTATTACATACAAGAAAAAAAGACAAAAACGTAAATATAAACCAAGAGGAAAAAAAAAAAAGAAAAATAGGGAATCTAGAAATGACTTTGGCAGACGTAATTTTAAGTGAACTATATTACGAACTGAACGATTCTGTCCTCCCACAAATTCATATAATGAAATCCTAGGCCAGGCACAGGGGCTCACACCTGTAATCCCAGCACTTCGGGAGGCCAAGGTGGGCGGATCACCTGAAGTCAGAAGCTCGAGACAAGCCTGGCCAACGTGGTGAAACCCCATCTCTACTAAAAATACAAAAATTAGCCATGCATGGTGGTGCACACCTGTAATCCCAGCTACTCCAGAGGCTGAGGCAGAAGAATCACTTGAACCTGGGAGGCGGAGGCTGCAGTGAGCCAAGATTGCACCACTGCACTCCAGCCTGGGCGACAGAGCGAGACTCTATCTCCAAAAATAAAAATAAAAGAAAGAAAGAAAGAAATCCTAATCCCCAGTGTGATGGGGATAGGACTAGGATACTATCCCCTAGTATCCAGGATAGGAGATGGGGCCTTTGAAAGGTGATTAGGTCATAAAGACGGAACCCTCATAAATGGAATTAGTGCCATCACAAAATGAACCTCAGAGAGCTTTCTGGCCTTTTTTTCCATCATGTGAAGAAGAGAGTCATCTATCTATGAACCAAGAAATAGACCCTCACCAGACATCAAATCTGTCAGAGCCTTGATCCCATACTCCCAGTCTCCAGAACTGTGAGAAATAAATGTTTATTGTTTAACTCATCCAATCTAGGATATTGTTGTTATAGTAGCTCAAACTAAGAGAGACTATAAAACAACTACGATTAATATGTTCAAGGAATTGAGTGGTAAGATCAAGCTTTACGGCAGATAATGCAACACAATACAATTTTTCAGAAAACTCAGATATATTTTTATATTGTATTTATATAAAGCGGTAGACTTTCAGTGACCACTTGCAGAGTTCTTTAAATTCAGTAATATTTTAAAAATTTCAACTTAACTGATTTTACCTTTGTGATACTTTTGACATATCAGATAGAGGAAGATTTGTGCTCTGTTAGAGATAATAGCCCAGATACTTCAGTAAGTTAAGTAGAGGAATCGAAGTTTATATCTGAGACGACTGTGAATGGTTTCAAAAGTAATCATTCTTATTTAACATGTTAACTATATGATGAAATGAATTTTACTTTCTCCTTGTCCAGAAACAAAATAGTTAAATAAGACAAACCAGATATATTAAGGAAAATGTTTAGTCTGCTTAAGAGTAAAAATAAATGAATTTGAAAGACTGAAATCTACTTTATAGTAAGTTTCCATTTATTCCACTTGGTATACTAACCATACTTCATATACATAAAAGAGAATTTTAACATTCCCTCCATTTGTACTTGAAAGCAGTTTTTAGAAATATACTGTTTTTAGAACTGCTTAATCTTCTGAGCTTATTCTGTATCCTCAAATATATATATACACACATATATATATCTACACACACACACACATATATATATATATAATTGTTTTTTCTTTGAGACAGAGTCTCGCTCTGATGCCCAGGCTAGAGTGCCGTGGCACAATCTCAGCTCACCGCAAGCTCCCGAGTTCATGCCATTCTCCTGCCTCAGCCTCCCGAGTCGCTGGGACTACAGGCGCCCGCCACCACGCCCGGTTAATTTTTTGTATTTTTAGTAGAGACGGGGTTTCACCTTGTTAGCCAGGATGGTCTCGATCTCCTGACCTCGTGATCCGCCCGCCTCGGCCTCCCAAAGTGCTGGGATTACAGGCGCGAGCCACTGCGCCCAGCCCAAATGTATTTATTAACTAGAGATTGATACTAGGCAGTTTCAATTAATATATCTATGAATTTGAAACAAAGTAGAAAAACCCCTTATGTAGCTAACATGGCTGTTATGAAGCTTTTAGATATTATTTTATGTACAAAGCCCTTATTTTTAGTATATTATGCATAACATTTCAACTATCTTGATATTCTGATTTCTTGTTACACAGACAACAAAAGACATAATTTTAAAACAGTAAAAATTATATCTTCCATTGCCAACGGGCAAGAAAAATGTGTTTTACAAATGCTTGAAAAGATTTTAAAAAATCAATTATTACACATGTTGTTTCTATTGAGCCTACAGAAATGAGGCATTATCACACATGGGGTTTCCAATTGGTACTAATTAAAATGTTTTATATTGTGGTTTCAGTTTTCCTATACAGTCATTAAGTAATGCCAACTTTGCACCAATATAATACTGGTATTACTATTACAAAAAGACAGAACCATTTGACCGAAATCTAAGACAGAAAACATTACTTCTAAAGCATAAAACATGCTCTTTTACATGGAAACATGACCGGTTCTAGAGCTAAGGCAGTTAAAATAACTAATAAATAAACAAATGAGGGAGAAATGACAAATCTTCCTTACAAAATAATTCTAAGTAACTATGCTAGTATGTGAATGAGTACTCAAAGTCTGAAACATATTTCTATAACAGCATTGTATCTGTATTCCAAGGTAATGTGTATCTACAAAAATCCAGACAGAAGTAAAGATGCTTTCCAATGGAAAACTATTAAATGAAAACAACTCAAAAAGGAGTTCTCAAAATATCTCCAAAATATGTGATAAAACTATTTCATAAAATGAGTACAAAATGTTCCATTTATAAAAGAATGTTTTATTTTTCCATGTTTAAAAGATGTACATGTATGAAATACTACCATAGAATACTTTTTTAATGTTTCTTTAAAAATATACATTTAAGCTGGACCAAAAAAAATTTTTTTTAATGGGGACCAATTTATACTGGAGAAGGCTTTGCGGTTTCTTTAAAGTAAAGATAATGTTTTATAAATACACTCTTGATAGAAATGAAATTATATGAGTTCGATCGGTAGCGGGAGCGGAGAGCGGACCCCAGAGAGCCCTGAACAGCCCCACCGCCGCTGCCGGCCCTGCCAGCAGCCGCCCGCCGCCCCCGCCCTCAGCGCCGCGGACACTAAGCCTGGCACTACGGGCAGCGGCGCAGGGAGCTGTGGCCCGGGAGGCCTCACAAGGGCGGCGCCTGCCGACCAAGAAGGTCATCCCAACGAAGGTTTTGGGAACAGTAAAATGGTTCAATGTAAGGAACGGATATGGTTTCATCAACAGGAATGACACCAAGGAAGATGTATTTGTACACCAGACTGCCATAAAGAAGAATAACCCCAGGAAGTAACTTCGCAGTGTAGGAGATGGAGAGACTGTGGAGTTTGATGTTGTTGAAGGAGAAAAGGGTGCGAAGGCAGCAAATGTTACAGGTCCTGGTGGTGGTCCCGTTCAAGGCAGTAAATATGCAGCAGACGGTAACCATTACAGACGCTATCCACGTGGTAGGGGTCCTCCACGCAATTACCAGCAAAATTACCAGAATAGTGAGAGTGGGGAAAAGAACGAGCGATCGGAGGGGTGCTCCCGAAGTCCAGGCCCAACAACGCCGGCCCTACTGCAGGTGAAGGTTCCCACCTTACTACATGCGGAGACCCTATGGGCGTAGACCACAGTATTCCAACCCTCCTGTGCAGGGAGAAGTGATGGAGGGTGCTGACAACCAGGGTTCAGGAGAACAAGGTAGACCAGTGAGGCAGAATATGTATCGGGGATATAGACCACGATTCCGCAGGGGCCCTCCTCGCCAAAGACAGCCTAGAGAGGACGGCAATGAAGAAGATAAAGAAAATCAAGGAGATGAGACCCAAGGACAGCAGCCACCTCAACGTCGGTACCGCCGCAACTTCAATTACCCACGCAGACGCCCAGAAAACCCTAAACCACAAGATGGCAAAGAGACAAAAGCAGCCGATCCACCAGCTGAGAATTCGTCCGCTCCGGAGGCTGAGCAGGGCGGGGCTGAGTAAATGCCGGCTTACCATCTCTACCATCTTCCGGTTTAGTCATCCAGCAAGAAGAAATATGAAATTCCAGCAATAAGAAATGAACAAAAGATTCGAGCTGAAGACCTTAAGTGCTTGCTTTGTGCCCATTGACCAGATAAAGAGAACTATCTGCATTATCTATGCAGCATGGGGTTTTTATTATTTTTACCTAAAGACGTCTCTTTTTGGTAATAACAAACGTGTTTAAAAGCCTGCTTTTTCTCAATACGCCTTTAAAGGGTTTTTAAATTATTTCATATCTGGTCAAGTTGAGATTTTTAAGAACTTCGATTTTAATTTGTAATAAAAGTTTACAACTTGATTTTTTCAAAAAAGTCAACAAACTGCAAGCACCTGTTAATAAAGGTCTTAAATAATCGTCTTTGTGTAAAAAAAAAAAAAGAAGAAGAAAGAAATGAAATTATATGATATCTAAAATCCTACATGAAATCTTGGAATGGGGTAGGGTAGCAAAACAAGAGCAGCCATGAGCTGATGAACAGTGCAGCTACGTGATGTATACATAGGGATTCGTTGAACTGTCAGTTATACTTTTATGTATGTTTAAAGTTTCCCATAATTAAGACTTACTGTAAAGCTACACATATCAAGACAGTGTGGTATTTGTGAAATAACAGATAAAAACATCAATGGAACAGAAGAAAAAGCCCAGAAACAGACTCTCATAAATACAGCCAACTGCTTTCACAAAACAGCCAAGACAATACGATGGAGAAAAGATAGTCTTTCAACAAATGATGCTGGAACAAACGAAGACTCACAGGCCAGGAACAGTGGCTCACACCTGTAATCCCAGAACTTTGGGAGGCTGAGGCGGGCAGATTACGAGGTCAGGAGTTCGAGACCAGCCTGACCAACATGGTAAAACCCTGTCTCTACTAAAAATACCAAAAAATTAGCTGGCCGTGGTGGTGCGCACCTGTTATCCCAGCTACTCAGGAGGTTGAGGCAGGAGAATAGCTTGAACCCAGGAGGTGGAGGCTGCACTGAGCTGAGATCGTGCCACTGCACTCCAGCCTGGGTGACAAAGCAAGACTCTGTCTCAAAAAATAAAAATAAAAATAATAAATAAATCTAGACACAGACCTTACAACCTTCACAAAAATTAACTCAAAATGGGTCACAGACCTCAATGAAAAACACAAAACTATAAAACTTTTAGAGGTTAACATAGGAATCTAGATGACCTTGAGTATGGCAACTTTTAGATACAATACAAAAGACATGATCTGTGGAAGAAATAATTGATAGGCTGGACTTCATTAAAATTTAAAGCTTTTGCTATGCAAAAGACAAGGTCAAAAGAATCAGAAGACAAGCCACAGACTGGGAGAAAATATTTGCAAAAGACATATCTGATAAAGGACTGTTATCCAAAATATACAAAGAGTTCCTAAAATTCAACAATAAGAAAACAAACAGTCCAAGTTTTAAAAAATGGACTGAAGACCTGAACAGACACCTCACCAAAAAAGATACACAGATGGCAAATAAACATATAAAAACATGCTCAAGACCATGTCATTAGGGAATTGCTAACTAAAACAAATGATATACTATAACACATTTATTAGAATGGACAAAGTCCAAAAACTTGATAACTTCATATACAGACAAGGATATAAAGTGACAGGAACTCTCATTCATTGCTGACGGGAATGCAAAATGGTACAGCCACTCTGAAAGGCAACTCTGCAGTTTCTTACTAAAGTAAACATACTCTTACCAAACAATCCAGCAATCACACTCCTTGATATTTACGCAAAAAAGCTGAAAAGATGTCCACACAAAAGCCTGCACATGGATACAGCAGCTTTATTCATCATTGCCAAAACTAGAAAGTGCTCAAAATGTCTTTCAGTAGGTGAGTGGATAAATAAACTGTGGTACATCCAGGCAAAGGAATAGTATTCAGTGCTAAAAACCAAATGAGCTAACAAGCTATGAAAAGACATGGAGACAACTTAAATGCATATTACAATATAAGTGAGAGAATCCAATCTGAAAAGGTTACATATTGTATGATTCCAACTATATATTTTGCCTTTGGAAAAGGCAAACTATGTAGACATTAAAAAGATTAGTGATTGCCAGGCACTGGTGGGGAGAGAGGGATGAACAAGTAGACCATAGAAATTTTTAGGGAAGCAAAACTATTGTGTATGATAAAACACAATGGTGTATTCATGTTATTATGTATCAGACAAAATCCACAGAATGTACAACACCAAGGATGAACCCTAATGTAAACTGTGGACTTTGGGTGACAGTAGTATTAATGTAAATTCATCGATCGTAATGTAAAATGTTGATGGGGGATGTTTTGCATGTGTAGAGATAGAGGGTATACAGGAAATCTCTGTACTTTCAACCAAGTTTTATTGTAAACTTGTAACTGCTCCAAAAAATAAAGCTTATTTTTATTTTTAAGAAAGCAGTGAACCTATATATATATCTGAACCTATCTTATATAAAAATAGGTCTCTACTCATGTTACCAACCACACTAATGCTAGTGGAAAAAAAAAATCAGAGTAAAATAAAGCTTTCCACTTTGCTCAAAAACATTCACTTTCAGAAGACGCAAACGTCGTTACATTAAATATAAGTTTTATGAAGGCGAAAAATAACATTACTCCATGAAGTATATTTTGGAAAAGGCATGGTTTATATACTCTTAAGGTACTATTCCACAGGCTCGTGGAATAAAGAAAAGTGTGAAATTATACTGAAGTAGTAGTACTTTCCATATATTCTGTATCTGAAGCTCTGAACATAAATGTTCACAAAAATAGTAATAAGCCAGTAACTGAACCCACAATTTTGGGTGCTGAGGATAATATTTACTTTTTAAAAAGATCTTAAGACACAGGGAGATTTATTTTATCTGACTGGATTTCCTAAGAAATAAACACAAATTATGATCTTTTGTCAGTTCATAACAGAAAAATAAAAAATAAAATTAGTGACAGTTAAAATTGCATATAGCAAAACATTTTTATGTATAAAAATTGATAAAGGAATCAAACATTCCTGAAAAAAAATCTACTTTTGTATCATGTGACCAGTAACAATGGACTTAGTAGAAATAAAAAACAACTTCAGCTTAAGAAACTCCTAGTATTAATAAAACACTTGAACAAATACCTCTCTGAAACCTGAGAACCACCCTATGTGGTAAAGAAAGCAGGTATTTACTATCTTTTTCACAGATGAAAGAACTGAGGTGCACACAATTTACATAAATTTTCAGTAGTCACAGAGATTAAAAATGGTAGAGCCAGGATTTGAACTCAGGAATTATTATTCTTTATCCTGTCACCTCTGGCCTTTATTACCTTGGCATTTATAGTAGTCTCATAAAAGACCCTGAATATACCCACTTGCCTTCTGAACTCCAAGGCAGCCTGAAGAGTGCTAGTGACATCTCGAGATTTACACCAGTATGAAACAATCTCTGCAACCTGCTGTGGCCTTACTCTCTTCCAAAATGTTTAAAAGTGACTTTAACCATCATGACATTCCCATGTAATCTAACATACTGCACCAATCAACTCAGGCTGTTATAACAAAATACCACAGTGTAGGTTGCCTGAAACAAGAGACATTTATTTCTCACAGTTCTTGAGGTTGAAAAGTCCAAGATCAAGAGGCAAGTGATTCAATTCCTAGTGAAGGCCCTCCTCCTAGCATGTGGACAGCTACCTCATATGGTGGAAAAGAGGAAGCAAGCTCATTATGTCTCGTCTTAGAAGGGCACTAATCCCATCATGAGGGCCCCACTCTCGTGACCTCCTCTAAACCTCATTACCTCCCAAATGCCCCATCTCTAAATATCATCACCCTAGGGCTAAGTCTTCAATTATGCACTCAGAGGGGATGCAAACAATCAGTCCATGACACATACCACAGCGGTATATTGTGTTACATCTCTCTGACATTAGGTTAGATGTTCCTGAGAAGACCAGGGTGGGTAGGTGGTTAGTAATATAATACTCACTCAGTCAAATTAGTTACTAAGTAGTAATAGAATACATTATTAGAGATAATTCACTGGAAAAAAATTCATGTTTAATGAAACTTTTATTTTAATATTTTTCACAAAGAAGAAAAAAAGTCTCCTTCCCCAAAATTTGTGTCTATGTAAAACAACAAAGGATATGCATACTGGTTTGAGATTTTTTTCCTTCTGTGAAGAAATTGCTATGCTGTACACTTTACATGTTTTATAACACAGCCCAGTGACCACTATACCACACAGGTGGAAGTGTGGGTTTGAGGACCATTGAACACTGAATCTCCCCCAATACATCACAATTATAGAAACACCTGTGCACAGTAACTTTGTGTTGAGCCACGATGAAACTTCAGTGTTCAATTGCCCACAACACATTTCATTTCTTATGACTAGATGTTCAGTTCTAGTATGTAAGAAACAAGCTTTCTGAATGCAGCATTTTCCAAACTTTGTTACTGAGAAATCTGGAGTATTTATAATAAGGCATTTTTCAAATTTTCTGAAATAAAATATGCTCATGAAACATGTTGAACTTAGGTCTAAGCGTTTCAAGACATGAGAAATAAGGGTCCTACTTCTTTAAAAACTAATTAAAGTAGATCCAGTAATGGGGAATAACATAGAATCACTTTTTGTTAAGCAAAATGCATTTTAGAGTAGTTTTCATTTGATCATAAATTATGAAACAAAATTACAATGATCCTAAGTAGAACTAATCATGATTCCTCATGTATTCATTCTCTCCATACCTTAATCTCTAAAATAAAAAGTTTATATTACAGACAGGAAAGTAAATGTGTTGAATTGAAATTGATGTTTAATTCTCCTCCAGGGCATAAAAACAAATGGGTTAAAGCAGAGGTTTCACAATATTTGTGGACATCCTAAGAAGGAAGGCGATTAACTAAAAGTTCCATTTGTTTAATACTATGAGGAACTCTAATACATAAAACAGAAAAAAAACTTATATTCTAGGTAAAGGGAGGGTAGAAAACTACATTTCCACAAAACACCAACTTAACATTTTAAAAAAGCAAAAAACGGAAATAATTGGAATATAAAAGGTTTTTATATAAAGTTTCATAAAAGGACTATTTATTCTTATTTACAAAATATTCCTGTATCTAAATTATAGGATACACTGAGTCACTGGGGAAACAAAATCATATACACAAGTTATTTTTAAAAATATAAAGACAACCAGTAGAAGACAAAGCTAAAAGATTTAGATCTGTTTGCCTTTGGAGAGTAGCAACTGGAGGTAAGATGGGGAAAGGCGCATGCTTACTATAGAACCCTATAGAAATGAAAACATATGCTTACGCAAAGACCTGTGGCACTGGAGGCAAAGATGACAGCTCCATGGGTGTACAGCAGTCATCACTCAAACATAAGTGGGTGCAGTCTGTGACTGCCAAGCAGCGGAAGGGGGTACGAGGGGAATGGGTGTGTAACAGAAGGGTTCAAGGAGGCTCCGACATGGATTTTTAATTTTTTTCTAATCCTTCAATTATCTAGTTATGGTTTTTGAGGAAAAAAGGACCAAGTTTTCTAACCTCAAACCATCTCAGAATTAAATAATTATTCTGTAATCCCAGCACTTTGGGAGGCTGAAGCAGGTGAATCACTTGAGCCCTGGAGTTCAAGACCAGCCTGAGCAAAATGGCGAAACCCCGTCTCTACTAAAAATACAAAAAATTAGCCAGGCATGGCAGTGTGTGCCTGTAGTCATAGCTACTCGGGAAACTGAGATGGGAGGATCACTTGGACCTGGGAGGTTGAGTCAGCAGAGAGCCAAGATGGCATTACTGCACCCCAACCTGGGCAACAGAGACCCTGACTCATTAAAAAAGAAAAGGATTAAATAATTCTTTATTAGAATACCACTAAGAGAACTCATTTTAATTGCAAAACCCAACAGAATGGCCAGAATGAATAACATTAACATTACCAAATATTGGTGAGGATACGGAGCGAACAAAATCTCCAGATGTCACTGTACGGTTTATAGCTTGCTTGTTATGGGCCGAACTGTGCTCCCCAACCCTAAATTCTTCTGTTGAAGCCTTAACCTCCAAATGTGACTATATTTGGAGACAGGGCCTTTAAAGAGGTGATTACATTAAAATGAGGCCATGAGGGTGGGCCCTAATACAATGTGACTAGTGTCCTAATAAAAGAAGGAAATCTGGATACTCAGGAAAGCCCTAGGAATATGCAGACACAGTGAGAAGATGGCCACCTGTAAGCAAAGGACAGAGGCCTCAGGAGAAACCAAACCTGCCAACACCTTGAGATCTTGCACTTCTAGACATCAGAACTGTGAGAAAATAAATTTCTGTTGTTTAAGCCACCCAATCTGTGGTATTTTGTCATGGCAACTGTAGCAAACTGAAACAATAATACAACTACTTTGGGAAAAAGACTGACAAGTTCTTGCAGAACCAAAATATATCTACCTTATGATCCAATAATTCTATATCTAGGTATTGACCCAATATATACAAAAACATAAAAAGATTTGTTTAAGAATGTTCCTAACAGATTTATTACAATAGACAAAACACTGGAAATAGCTCAGGTATTTATTAATATGAGAATGGATAAACTATGGAATATTCATGCAATAGACTATTATTCAGCAAAATAACACTGAACATACTATTTTGAAGATTCTAAAAATCAACTACCAATACAATGTGGATCAATCTCCAAAATATAATGCTGAGTAAAGGAAGATGTACCAAAAAGAACACAATATGCATCTAATTATATTAAGTTCTACAACAAGTTAAATTAATCTTTGTTATCAGTAAACAATGTTCCATGATTATATCCATGTTTTTGCATGATCAGGGCTTCCTGAGCAAAGAGTGCTGGCAACCTGGATTAACATATGAGTAAATGGCAAATGAGTCTTGGAAGTTAAAGACAGAGAGACAGACATCCAAGGAGATGTATGGGTTTATCTTCCATCATTTAAATTTCACAGGATAATGGAAAAACAGACATTGTCCTGTTTACATTAGAAAGATAAGGTAAATATCCCTCTCTCTACACAGGGGAGGAGGAGCAGACACAAAAGCAGTCCTATATAAGCTCTGAGATGCACACAGTCTGATATAGTTCCCCACAATTCCCATGTGTCATGGGAGGAACCCAGTGGGAGGTAATTGAATCATGGGGATAAGTCTTTCCCATGCTATGTTAGCGAATAAGTCTTTTGAGATCTGATGGTTCTAAAAAGGGGAGTTTCCCTGCACAAGCTCTCTCTTCTCTTGTCTGCCACCATGTGTGACGTGCCTTTCACCTTCCACCATGATTGTGAGCACTCCCCAGCCACATAGAATTGTAAGTCCAATAAACCTTTTTCTTTTGTAAATTGCCCAGTCTTGGGGATGTCTTTATCAGCAGCATGAAAACGGACTAATACAGAGTCCTATATAAATTCTGAGATTCATTCATTTAGGAGGAGCTCCTCTCCTGTATTACAACTCCCCATCCCCCAAGATATGCAGGTGGCACTAACCCTCATAACATCACCCTCATAGGGAACAGAAGTGCAGGAAAGTGACACTAAGATAACCATGAGTGAATAAAAAGTCTCTTCTCTGATCCAGACATCAGTGCTTCTGCTTTTGTGTGTGTACATACACTAAACATATGCCATATATTCAGTGTGTGTGTGTATGTGTGTGTGTGTGTATAAATGTAGAAGTATGGTAATATCTCAAATCCTTTACTTTTTGAACACAAAACTATAAAGAAAAAAATTAAAACAATACTTGCATCTGAGGGCAAACAACTAACTTGGAAGGATAATAGTCATACTTCGTATAACGAAAAGAGTTTGTGTGTTACTAACATACATGCAATTATCAAAACTCTAAAATTTGTGCATTTCACTGTGAAGATTTTATGCCAACAAAAGGAAAAACAATCATAAACAAGTATTAAACTCTAATTAATGATATACATAGTGAAGTGTTTAGGAGTAATGTGTACTAATGTCTGCATCTTACTATGAAATGCATCTACAACATTGGACTGTTATACCAATACAGGCATGTACTCATTTCTCCATTTTTGAAGGAAAGTTTTGCCAAATAAGAACTTACTTGTTGACTTTTTTACTTCTTTCAACACTTCAAATATGGTTCCTCAACTGCCTTCTGGTCCCATGGTTTCTAATGAGAAACTAGCTGTTGATCTTATTGAGGAAACCTTGTAAATAATGAGTCACTTCTCTTGCTGCTCTCAAGATTCTCTTTTTGTCCTTAGCTTTTGATAATGTGATCCTTATGTGCTGTATTAGTCCATTCTCACACTGCTATGAAGAAATACCAGAGACTGAGTAATTAAGAAAAGAGGTTTAAGTGACTCACAGTTCAGCATGGCTGGGGAGGCCTCAGGAAACTTACAATCATAGTGGTAGGTACCTCTTAACAGGGTAGCAGGAGAGAGAATGAGAATAGAGTGAAGGGGAAAGCCCCTTATAAAACCATCAGATCTCGGGAGAACTCACCCCACTATCATGAGAACAGTAGGGGGGAAACTGCCCCCCATGATTCAGTTATCTCCACCTGGTCTCGCTCTTGACATGTGGGGATTATCACAGTTCAAGGTGAGATTTGGGGGGACACAGACCCAAACCATATCATGTGTCTTGGTTTGCATTCAGAATTGCTCCTACTTAGATTCTGATGAGCTTTCTGAATGTGTTGATTACTGTCTTTCATCAAATTGGGAAATTTTCGGCCATTTTTTTCTTCAGCTATTCTGTCTGCCCCTTTCTCTGTCTCCTTTCCTCCTGGAATATGTATTATGTGTGCTGGTACACTTGATGGCATCCCACATGCCTCTTAAGTCTTTGGGCTCTGTTCATCTTCATGCTTTTTGACTTTCTACTCCCTACACTAGATAATCTCAATTGACTTATCTTTAAGTTCACCAGTTCTGCCTGTTCAAATTTTCTGCCTGTTCAAATCTGCTGCTGATCTCTACTTGTGAATACTTCATTTAAGTTATTATACTTTTTCCTTCTAGTATTTCTATTTGGTTTCTTTGCATCATTTCTCTCTATATACTGATATTCTCTACTTGGAGAGTCATTGTTTTCCCGGTTTCATTTAGCTGTTTCAGCATATTTAACATGGTGATTTAAAACCCGGGCTAGCAAATCCAGTGTCTGGACTTCCTCGGATACAGTTTCCATTATTTTCTCTTCTTCTTGTGGATGGAAAAAAGTTACTGATTTCTTTACATTCCTCATCATTTTCCACTAAAAACTAGACATTTTGAATATTATGATGTGGTAACTAACTCAGATTCTAACTCCTCCCTGGGGATTATTGTTGCTGCCTATCAGGATTTTGTTTGTTTACAGTCATTTCTAAGCTACTTTTTTTCTTTTTTATTATACTTTAAGTTCTAGGGTACATGTGCACAAGGTGCAGGTTTGTTACCTATGTATACATGTGCCATGTTGGTGTGCTGCACCCATTAACTCGTCATTTACACTAGGTATATCTCTTAATGCTATCCCTCCCCTCACCCCACGACAGGCCCCAGTGTGTGATGTTCCCCTTCCTGTGTCCAAGTGGTCTCATTGTTCAGTTCCCACCTATGAGTGAGAACATGCGGTGTTTGGTTTTCTGTTCTTGTGATAGTATGCTGAGAACGATGGTTTCCAGCTACATCCATGTCCCCACAAAGGACACGAACTCACCCTTTTTTATGGCTGCATAGTATTCCATGGTGTATATGTGCCGCATTTTCTTAATCCAGTCTGTCATTGATGGACATTTGCGTTGGTTCCAAGTCTTTGCTATTGTGAATAGTGCCGCAATAAACATACGTGTGCATGTGACTTTATAGCAGCATGATTTATAATCCTCTGGGTATATACCCAGTAATGGGATGGCTGGGTCAAATGGTATTTCTAGTTCTAGATTCTTGAGGAATCACCACACTGTCTTCCACAATGGTTGAACTAGTTTACAGTCCCACCAACAGTTTAAAAGTGTTCCTATTTCTCTACATCCTCTCCAGCACCTGTTGTTTCCTGACTTTTTAATTACTGTCATTCTAACTACTATGAGATGGTATCTCATTGTGGTTTTGATTTGCATTTCTCTGATGACCAGTGATGATGAGCATTTTTTCATGTGTCCGTTGGCTGCATAAATGTCTTCTTTTGAGAAGTGTCTGTTCATATCCTTTGCCCACTTTTTGATGGGTTTGTTTTTTTCTTGTAAATTTGTTTGAGTTCTTTGTAGATTCTGGATATTAGCTCTTTGTCAGATGAGTAGATTGCAAAAATGTTCTCCCATTCTGTAGGTTGCCTGTTCACTCTGATGGTAGTTTCTTTTGCTGTGCAGAAGCTCTTTAGTTTAATTAGATCCCATTTTGTCAATTTTGGCATTTGTTGCCATTGCTTTTGGTGTTTTAGTCATGAAGTCCTTGCACATGCCTATGTCCTGAATGGTATTGCTTAGGTTTTCTTCTAGGGTTTTTATGGTCTTAGCTCTAACATTTAAGTCTCTAATCCATCTTGAATTTATTGTTGTATAAGGTGTAAGGAAGAGATCCAGTTTCAGCTTTCTACATATGGCTAGCCAGTTTTCGCAGCACCATTTATTAAATAGGGAATCCTTTCCCCACTGCTTGTTTTTGTCAGGTTTGTCAAAGATCAGATGATTGTAGATGTGTGGTATTATCTCTGAGGGCTCAGTTCTGTTCTATTGGTCTATATTTCTGTTTTGGTACCAGTACCATGCTGTTTTGGTTACTGTAGCCTTGTAGTATAGTTTGAAGTCAGGAAATGTGATGCCTCCAACTTTGTTCTTTTTGCTTAGGATTGTCTTGGCAATATGGACTCTTTTTTGGATCCATATGAACTTGAAAGTTCTTCACAGAACTTGAACAGTCATTGGTAGCTTAATGGGGATGGCATTGAATCTATAAATTACCTTGGGCAGTATGGCCATTTTCATGATATTGATTCTTCCTATCCATGAGCATGGAATGTTCTTCCATTTGTTTGTGCCCTCTTTTATTTCCTTGAGCACTGGTTTGTAGTTCTCCTTGAAGAGGTCCTTTACATCCCTTGTAAGTTGGACTCCTAGGTATTTTATTCTATTTGAAGCAATTGTGAATGTAGGTTCACAATCTCTCATGATTCGGCTGTTGGCCTGTTATTGGTGTATAGGAATGCTTGTGGTATTTGCACATTGATTTTGTATCCTGAGACTTTGCTGAAGTTGCTTATCAGCTTCAGGAGATTTGGGGCTGAGACGATGGGGTTTTCTAAATATACAATCATGTCATCTGCAAACAGGACAATTTTACTTCCTCTTTTCCTAATTGAATACCCTTTATTTCTTTCTCCTGCCTGATTGCCCTGGTCAGAACTCCCAACACTGTGTTGAATAGGAGCGGTAAGAGAGGGCATCCCTGTCTTGTGCCAGTTTTCAAAGGGAATGCCTCCAGTTTTTGCCCATTCAGTATAACATTGACTGTGGGTTTGTCATAAATAGCTCTTATGATTTTGAGATACGTTCCATCAATACCGAATTTATTGAGAGTTTTTAGCATGAAGGGCTGTTGAATTTTGTCAAAGGACTTTTCTGCATCTATTGAGATAATCATGTGGTTTTTGTCTTTGGTTCTGTTTACGTGATAGATTACATTTATTGATTTGTGTATGTTGAACCAGCCTTGCATCCCAGGGATGAAGCCCACTTGATCATGGTGGATAAGCTTTTTGATGTGCTGCTGGATTTGGTTTGCCAGTATTTTATTGAGGATTTCTGCATCGATGTTCATCAGGGATATTGGTCTAAAATTCTCTTTTTTTGTTGTGTCTCTGTCAGGCTTTGGTATCAGGTTGATGTTGGCCTCATAAAATGAGTTAGGGAGGATTCCCTCTTTTTCTATTGATTGGAATAGTTTCAGAAGGAATGGTACCAGCTCCTTCTTGTACCTCTGGTAGAATTCGGCTGTGAATCCGTCTGGTTCTGGCCTTTTTTTTTGGTTGGTAGGCTATTAATTATTGCTTCAATTTCAGAGCCTGTTATTGGTCCATTCAGGGATTCAACTTCTTCCTGGTTTAGTCTTGGGAGGGTGTATGTGCCCAGGAATTTATTCATGTCTTCTAGGTTTTCTAGTTTATTTGCATAGAGGTGTTTATAGAATTCTCTGATGGTAGTTTGCATTTCTGTGGGATCGGTGGTGATATCCCCTTTATCATTTTTTATAGCGTCTATTTGATTCTTCTTTCTTTTCTTCTTTATTAGTCTTGCTAGAGGTCTATCAATTTTGTTGATCTTTTCACAAAACCAGCTCCTGGATTCACTGATTTTTTGAAGGGTTTTTTGTGTCTCTATCTCCTTCAGTTCTGCTCTGATCTTAGTTATTTCTTGCCTTCTGCTAGCTTTTGAATGTGTTTGCTCTTGCTTCTCTAGTTCTTTTAATTGTGATGTTAGAGGGTCAATTTTCTATCTTTCCTGCTTTCTCTTGTGGGCATTTAGTGCTATAAATTTCCCTCGACACACTACTTTAAATGTATCCCAGATATTCTGGTATGTTGTATCTTTGTTCTCATTGGTTTCAAAGACCCATCTTTATTTCAGCCTCCACTTCGTTATGTACCCAGTAGTCATTCAGGAGAAGGTTGTTCAGTTTCCATATAGTTGAGCCATTTTGAGTAAGTTTCTTAATACTGAGTTATAGTTTGATTGTACTGTGGTCTGAGAGACAGTTTGTTATAATTTCTGTTCTTTTACATTTGCTGAGGAATGCTTTACTTCCAACTATGTGGTCAATTTTGGAATAAGTGCGATGTGGTGCTGAGAAGAATGTATATTCTGTTTATTCGGGGTGGAGAGTTCTGTAGATGTCTATTAGGTCTGCTTGGTGCAGAGTTGAGTTCAATTCCTGGATATCCTTGTTAACTTTCTGTCTCGATCTGTCTAACGTTGACAGTGGGGTGTTAAAGTCTCCCATTATTATTGTGTGGGATTCTAAGTCTCTTTGTAAGTCTCTAAGGACTTGCTTTATGAATCTGGGTGCTCCTGTATTGGGTGCATATATATTTAGGATAATTAGCTCTTCTTGTTGAATTGACCCCTTTACCATTTTCTTGTATCTCTGTGGAGCAACAAGCTCTTGGGAGTTCTCTACTCTGCCATTTTTACTGACATCACTTCCCTTTTGAAAATTCTTAAAATAAAATGTTGGGAAAAATATGGATTAAAAACAACTTATCCGTTTCTCTTGGAACTGTGACTTACAGTGAAAAACTTGAAAAGAAAATTTAGGAATCCCAAAATGACGTAAAACAGTAATAAAAGTTCACTAACAGTATACAATATAAAGATAAAATTGTTAAAATTATAAGAAATGCAAAAATAAGGTTGATCACATAAAAAGGATGTTTAGGAAACAGAAAGTGAGAGAAAGTGCTAATATAAACTCACTGATTCTAAGTAAGCTATACTCTGGTTTCTCTTCAGACTGTATAAATCTTTCACCTTTTACTAAGTAAGCTGAATGTATAAAAATAAAAACTAAATCATTAAATCAATAAATACATTATTTTATATATGGAATCACACACACACAAATATATGTTTATATATATAGGCACTAAATCTTACTGGCCCCTAAATAAATTAACAGGAATAACACCTAGCTATGGAAGCAATTACTTGTAACAGGGAATCTGTCAAGGTCTCTACTGGGTTGAGGAAGGCAGTAGCTAACCACTAAAGGAAATGTTGAAAAAGCAAAGGTCAATGTCTGGCCCTAAATTTTTAATTCCAACAACATGGCTAGAACTGTTCAAATTACAAAATGGTAAGCATGTCAACTGGATAACTAACCAGCACCATCATCTAGTGCTTACATACGGCATACTATAAGCCCCATGCTAGACAAGTACTTGAATTTTCAGCGGGACATACACAGAATAAAGGGGATGGAGGGTGAAGAGGAAAAGGGATTTATTTTGTCTAAAAAAAAAAAGTTTTTTTTTTTTTTTTCAGAATGTAGCTCTACTATACCAGGAATGGTTTCTCTATGTACTGTATATGAAAATGTATGAAGTTATTTATCTAAGAAAAATTGGTGTTCCTGAAGGACATCAGCTCAAGAAAATTTATTTTTAACTAACATTTTTTAACAGAGTTCTTTAAAGCATTTCACAAAGGTCAGTATGAGCTGATTTTTTTAAACGTGAACATTTCCACAACAAATTTTAAAAATTGGAATGAATCAGCAACTTAGATGACACAGCCTGCAGTACTTCCTAATAAATGAGAACAAGAAACGGTCCATTATTTTCCTTATAAATTAATTAAGAGCTTCCAACTTACAATGTATCAGGCCTTCCCCACCTACCAGACATCTATTTTAATGAATTAAAATATACTATGTTGTGATCAAACTAAAATAGACCATTTCAAAATCTAGAGGGAACAGGTGTACTCCTGAGATAAAAGAATTTTGTCAGAACACTTTTCATTTTAATCTAATATCTATACTACATATATATACATGAATAGTAAATATCCTAACAGATGAAACAAATATTCTTTCCAAATCACAGTCTCTTCAAAAATTTTTTAAGTTATTATGGAGAATGTGGTAGACACTGTTGATTACCTCCAACAGCCAGTAAGGCAAGGGGAAAGAAGGATCTTTCTCCCTGACCACACTCCTCACACATATAATGGACTACATGTAAGTGTCAAAAGCATATTATCCAACACGTTACTAAGAACACGAATTCAATCAAACAGAAGTTCAAAGATAAGATGATTAAACTATAGAATAAAGGAAATATGAAATTCAAACCTGAGTAAGTAAACAACAGATCAAAGCAATACTGTTACTAAATTAACGGAATTAAAAATGAAAACTAAAAAAAAAAGATTAGACCATTGAAAATCAAATTACTGTCAATGAAACAACTTGAAATAATACAAATGCAAATAAAAAGACAAAAATGTGGCCTAGCATAGTGGCTCACACCTGTAATCACAGCACTTTGGGAGGTCAAGGCAGGAGGATCACACTTGGGGAGTTCAAGATCAGCCTAGCCAACATAGCGAAATCCTGTCTTTATAAAAAATACAAAAATTAGGCCAGGCATGGTGGCTCAAACCTGTAATCCCAGCACTTTGGGAGGCCAAGGCGGGCGGATCACATGAAGTCAGGCATTCGAAACCAACCTGGCCAACACGGTAAAACCCCATCTCTACTAAAAACACAAAAATTAGGCAGGCATGGTGGCAGGCACCTGTAATCCCAGCTACTTGGAAGGCTGAGGCAGGGGAATCATTTGAACCCAGGAGGCGGAGGTTACAATGAGCCAAGATCGTGCCACTGCACTCCACCTTGAGTGACAGTGCGAGACTCAATCTCAAAAAAAAAAAAAAATACAAAAATTATCAAGCATGATGGCACACATCTGTGGTCCCAGCTACTCAAGAGGCTCAAGCAGGAGAATCACTTGAGCCTGGGAGGGCAAGGCTGTAATGAAGTGTAATCACACCACTGTACTCAAGCCTGGGTGACAGAGTTGAGATCCTGTCCCAAAAAAAAGAAAAAAGGAAAAAGGACAAACATTAGAGAAATTTTTTTAAAAATATGATGGACACGGTAGACAAAGATTATAAAACAGAATAATGGGTATTCCTGAAGTATATAACTGACAAATGAAGCAGAAAAAACATAAACATCAAATTTTTAAAATTACAAAAAGAAAAGAAAATTCCCTAAAATAAAGAAAGAAGTGAACCTGGAGGTCATATGGAATAATTCTCATTGAGATGTAATCTGATTAATTTTCAAAGACTTTGTAAAGAGGTTTTTTTAGCATGCAGAGAAAAAAAATCAAGTCACCTGCAAGGGAGAAAAATCTTTGGCTGTCTTCAGATTTCTTCACAGCAACATTCACTGCAGGAGAGAATTAAGTAATGTCTACAGAGTTCTCAGAAGAAGAAAAGGGTGTGTTCCAACAGTACCATATCCAGCAAGATATCAAATATACAAGAAACAATAAAACATTTTCAACTGTACAAGGCCTAAGAGAATACTAATCCAAGAGCCCAGATAAAATATCAATCAAGTGTGGGAGTGACACTGAAAGTCTCAAAATTTTATCTCCCATCTATTCATTCTTAAGAAAACATTGGAGGATATGCTCCAAAGCCAGGAAAACCAAAAGAGGAGAGAGACAGACAGAGATAGAGGGACAGAGAGAGAAACAGAAGGAGAGACAGAGAGGAAGAAAGCCTAAGAAACATGATTTAACACAGAAGAGACACGAAATTAAGTTCTAGAACAACAGATTGGAACTGGCAGGCCTAGTAAGCAATCAGATTAGAACAGAGGGTGAAGACTCCCGGAAGACGTCTCCTGGGAAGAAAACGAAGCTGTTGAAATACTTGATATACTTGACAACTGTACTAGTTAGAACTGTGTTTAGCTATATATAACAGAAATATCTAGTTAGGTAGCTCCATAAAATGAAAAGTTGCCCAAACACTTTGTTTTTCGGCTCTGCCCACCCCCAGAGTATAGCTTTATCCTTACGCTTGTAAAATGACGATTGCACCTTTAATCATCACACATGCATTCTGGGAAGGAATAATGAGAAAGGGCAAAGGGTAAAATATATATATGTCAAATAAGTCTGTCAGAAAAACAATAGCTTCCCCAGAATTCCAATTTCCAGATGTGGGTCATATGACCATTTCTGACTCTAAAGGAGTTTAGTATAGTTGATATTTTTCACAGGGCATATCACTACTCTGAATAAAATCAGGATCCTCTTATTTAAATACGTGGGAGGGGGAGAACTGACACTAGGTAGACAAGAAGTATAAAACAAATGCACATAAAATAATATTTGGAGAATATTTAATATTCCAATGGAGAACTTGGAATGCTTCGTATAGTGACATGATAAAGTAAGCAAATTTAAAATGAAGCAATTTTTGATTCCAAAAAGAACAAAAAGTTCCATGAGATAAAATGCTATTAAACAGCTGAATAATATTCATAAGTCATAGGAAAATGAACACACATGGATTGAAAAAATTCTAGTATAATTACATTCCAAAGATGAAAGAGGTAAGCAGAAGCATAAGGTAACAGAAGAATGACAAATTCTCCATTTCTATAATAGGAAGTCAATATATAATGCCTAAAATTGATAAATCAAGAAATAGCAAAATACGTCTATTACCTAGAAACGGAGAAAGGTAAATACACACATACACACACCAAAAATAAAATTCTAAGCCCCACAATCACCTGAAGGGACCCCTTCTCACAGCCAAGAGCATTCCAAAGTTAACCTGAAAAACTAGTTCAGACCATGATAGGAAGAGTGGATCAGACATGCCTCATTATACCCTCCTCCCTTTTGGAATTCAGGAAAAGCCAACCAGCATTAACATCAACATAGACCTTAAGTCTGATAAGAAACATTTATAATCTATTCTGTCAGAAGCATACTACCTGGAGGCTTCATCTGCAAGATAAAACTTTAGTCGCCACAACCCCTTATTATGACCCAGACATTTCCGTCCTATTGATTCCAGGTCTTCAGATAACAACTTAACTCTCAATTAATTGCTAATCAGAAATCTTTAAATCTATCTATGACCTAGAAACCCCATCTTCAAGTTGTCCTGCCTTTCCAGATTGAACCAATGTGCATCTTACAGGTATTGACTGATGTATTATGTCTCACTAAAATGTATAAAAGCAAGCTGTAGCAACCTTGGGCACACGTCATCAGGACCATTTGAGGCTGTACATGGCACAGGTGTATCCCTAACCTTGGCAAAATAAACTTTCTAAATTGATTGAGACCTGGCTCAGATACTTTTGAGCTCACACACAGAAGGGAAAAGAACTGAAGAAGCTAATTCAGGCATTGAGAAGGGTCACACAGAAAAATGTTTCTCATAAGCCTTGTAGTACTATTCATTTTCTTTCTTTTAAACCATGCATATGTTACTTGGGCAAATTAAAGTTTTCTTTTTTAAAAAAGAAAACTTCATAAGTTAAAAAAAATCCAATCAATAGGAATAAATTATGAACAACAAAAAGAATAAGGAATCTTTACGATAAATGCTTCATAACCAATGGGAAGAGAGGAGACATTATTCAATATTAGATCATGGGACTTAGTTTCACATTAAATTATATGTCAAACCCTTTGTCAACAGTTGCCTAAAACAATGCACAAAAAACTGCTTTACTGTACTGTAAAGAATGTATTCTACCACAACTTCTCAGTATTTTTTTTAATAAATTCCACAGAATTGTGGATCCAATAATAGTCCACCAGTAAGACACAAGACAAAATTTGTTTTAACAAAGAAAATTAACCAGTAAAGAAAATTAAAACTCAATAATCTTTAACACTCTGGTCTGATAAGATAGGATCTGGATGTGGAGTTCATGAAGTACTTCCCTGAAGTACCTTTGTACCTAGAGAAAATTGCTCATCAAAAAACTACATTTATAAATTTTGCATTTTGAAAAGTTATTTTATAGCTACCTCTGAAAATCTTAAGAACTTACCTTAAAATACTTCAAATAAAATTCTAAATTTGGAGTTTGTTAAACTTATGTAAGGTTTTATAATTGATGTACAGATACACAGAGAGACAAAATTAATTACTCCAAATTTAAAACTGGCATAAATACTGCCACCAGAATTACATAACCCAGATTCATATCCTAAAAAATAATGGTAAATATTTAGAGTTTTAACTTCCAAATCACTGAAGTAAAATATTTTGATAATTCTTGAAAACCTCTCATCTCCCAGAGCAAGTTCAGTTGTAAAAAGCTAGATTCATAAAATTAAAAACATTCCTGGCAGGCCCCAGTGTCAGAGTTTCCTTTCAGTTTACAATTGATGCCACTAACGGATGCTGGTTTTTATTTAAAATCACTCTTTAAAAAATTTACTCTGTGTTTTACAATATTTATTTTTTTAGATCGATTAATTGTAGAAAAGCAACTTTAGTCTTGAGGTCTAGACGTATGCTTCAAGAAGTCTCCCATAATAGGCTTGAATGACAAAGAAAATACTTAAGCAATTTTATATCCTTGAAAATGATACAAATTTGACCTAGAATAAAAAACAACCCACATGGACTGCAAAGAGTAAGGTAAATTTAAGAAAATAAAAATGCAAATGTGCATTTTAGCAGTCTCTTGAATTTATTAACCTAAAAGGTTTAATTTCCATTTTCCTGCATCAGCTTTATTTATAAAATGTCGTGCCCTATAAATACGCTGTTATTTTCTATAGTCAAGCACCCTCTTAACAAATCTTCTCATTAATATGTAAATTTAAAGTCAATCGGTCTTCTCCCTGACAGCCCCATGAATTCCTAGTGCACTGTATAATCGGCTTTGACTTGGCATCCACTATTTATCATCAAAGATGTCAGTTAGAAAAATTATGGAAAATGCACTGCAATTGATATGACTGCAATCTACTTTGTCAACACTTAATTGTTCCTCAAATCATACATTTACATATAAACAGCCTAAATACTGATCTATAATGATGCAAATAAACTAAATTAAAAATCTCTTCTTCCCCTGAAGCTTGTTTGTATATGATGTGTTCATTTGAGAACTTGACAAAAGCATGTACATCAGCTCATCTCAAAAAGTGTATCTACTAATTTTCGATTCCTCAACAAAAAACAATTTTGCCACACTTCAAGTATATTAACATAAACAAATGTTTGTAAAAATTTTACAGGAAACATGATTTTTCTCTTTGAAAGCAAATTTAATTATGGTTGTTAGCTAATTGCATGAGCACTGGATTGGGAGTCTCAAAGTTGGTTTTGACTGGAACACAATAAACACACACACAAAACTTATAAACGTAACTAAGAAATTATTTTAATTTACAACTCACAGGGTAATAAAATGCAAAGGCAATAATGCTGGCCTAGGCATCAGATAATTCTGCTTATATTTCTGCTCCACCTTTTATAATTAATATTGTCTTAAATGACTTGCTAAAATCTGTATATATCGATTTCTTCATATATAAAATGGGTATAATAATTCTCATTGCCCTATGGCAAATGAAATACTATGTAAGAAACTACAGGCCAGGCATGGTGGCTCACACCTGTAATCCCAGCACTCTGGGAGGCTGAGGTGGGCGGATCACTTGAGGTCAGGAGTTCAACAACAGCCTGGCCAACAAGCTGAAACCCCATCTCTACTAAAAATACAAAAGTTAGCTGGACCTGGTGGCGCATGTCTGTAATTCCACCCGCTTGGGAGGCTGAGGCAGAAGAATCACTTGAACCTGGGAGGTAACAGGTTGCAGTGAGCCAAGAACGCACCACTGCACCCCAGCCTGGGCAGCAGAGAGAGACTCTGCTCAAAAAAGAAAAAAAAAAAGAAAGAAAGTATAGCAAAAATAAGCCATTAAGTATAAAGCATCACAGTATTGTTTTTCACATTTTCTCTTAGTATCTGAGAGAAAACTGCTGGATTTAAATAAATTCAGTATTATAGGCAGGTTTTTTATTATAAATTTAACTTTTATGTCAATATATTATTTTAGTGACACTTTTTCCTACTGGCAAATTATTTACTTCAAGGTAAAATGGCCCTTAATTCATCAATAAATGGTGCTCATATGGCATTTATGTAAGTGACTTCTGCCTGCAGGTAAAAGGGAATGGAGGGCTAGAATGAAGACGTTTCTACTTGGATGATTACATGAAACAACACATTCTAATGTTGATAGTAAAAGGATAAAAAAGAGAGGTAACCTCTCAGGAATGACTCTGCTAGAGTACTGTTTCAGCTTGTCTTTTTATTGTATAATCATCTTAACCTTTCTTTACTACATGGTGTTCCTTTTACAACATCACATAAGAAAGAGCAAGCAAATATAAATGTCAAATACCTCTCAGTTTCTTCTAGCTGTGGTCAAACTCCGCTTTGAGATGTAGTCTGCCAACTTTTTTTTTTTTTTGAGACACCCAGGCTGAAGTGCAGTGGCACGATCTCGGCTCAGTGCAAGCTCCGTCTCCCAGGTTCACGCCATTCTCCTGCCTCAGCCTCCCAAGTAACTGGGACTACAGGCACCCACCACCACACCTGACTAATTTTTTAAATATTTTTATTAGAGACAGGGTTTCAACATGTTACCCAGGATGGTCTCGATCTCCTGACCTCATGATCCACCTGCCTTGGCCTCCCAAAGTGCTGGGATTACAGGCGTGAGCCACCGTGCCCGGCCTAGTCTGCCAACTTCTAAAGCTAAAACTAGCATGTGTAGTCCTTAAAAAGTTGGAAGCAACATCAAGCCTAGGTCAGAATGCACTGAAGGCAACAAATGGCTGGACTGCTCACTCCAAAGTTTCTCAGTAAAACGAAATCATAATTAGCACAGAGGAAGGCTAAGATGGGTTAACTGGAAGAGTGAGAGCACAGATACGGTCCTAATGTTGACCACTCATTTGAACCTTAATTTTATATAATGTACTTATAACAAGAATCTAATATACTGTACAATTCTTGAATCTAATACTGCAATAAGGGCTAAGCCTTTCAAATCTTTCACACTGCTTCTGAACTGAACATATGTACGTATGCAGACAAAAGCCTGTTATACTGATTATTCTGGGCTAAACAAGACCCTCAAATAGAACTTAAACAATCAATGAATAATTTTTCCATGAATTGAGGTCAACTGATACGAACTTAAGTTAATAAATAAAGCGAAATATTTTATCCAAAGTGAAATTGATAACCACCAGAATAACAGATATTAAACAGTTAACAATAATTGCCTTTAAGGGGTCAACCAAGAGGTTATGAGAAGGGAACATGTACTTGAATTGCTTCGATAATTAAACAACAAGAAGATTCGAGTTAGCTAAACTTACAAATTTATTGGTTTTAAATTTGTTTAAATTTGGTTAAAACCACTTATTTAAGTGGTTTTCTTTCTTTCTTTTAAGCCAATGGATCTTTCTCAAAGGAAATCAAATTCAAAGCTGCATAAGAAAGGAAGGCAAAAAAGGCTTCTGTGTTTGAAACAGTAGCAGAAGCCCAAAAAGCCGCACAGTCTAGAGCACCGCTGCCCCTGCTTTGCTTGTTCCTGTGGCAGTGCTAGCACATCCTGAGGGCTGATGTGCACACTGGAAAACCACTAAATTAGTCTAATAAGCACAGCATTTAGAATAATTCCAAGGTTGGATTGCAAGTAAGTGGCAAAGAAAAGAAATGACTTAGCCCATTCCAGTATGCCAGGGACAATGACCAGACTTCGTCTCATATTTGTCCTAATTCATGTTCATGGAGTTAACATGTGAAAACACCAAGAATGAATATAGTGCCAATTTTTCAAATTATCTGTTAAAAAATAAATGTATATGATGGTAGAGAACTTAACTTTCCTTTGCAATGGCTTTAAAAGTAAATTTTATCTAAAATAAGATAAAATTCAAGGAACAGAAAAACAAACAAATAGACAAACATATAAAAGCAGAGATTTTACTATGCATTACATATTTTTAGCAGGTATGGTAAGTAAACTATATATTTTAACTCCAGTTTCTATATAATTACAAGCAAAGGATATAGCTACTGAAAATGATAGGAAAGTAAAATTTAAAAATTTAAATGGTGACTGTGATTAGCTAAGGCAAAATTGCCTATAACTTTATACAACAGAAAAAAAAAATCTGAGCAGAAGTTTTGAAAGGAATTGGCTGAAATCAAACAAATAAGCTGTTTGGCAGCAAAAATCTCTCATCAAAGTTACCATAAAAGGGCCTGGACATTTTCATCATAGAGATGTTCCTTAATCTAGCAAAAGTGCCATCAAAAATGTACTTTGCTCAATGATAAATAAAATTAACTTTATAAAATTAAAGTTCACAAGGATAGTGAAATTTCATCAATTTAAGAGCATTATGTAACATAAGACTTTTATATATTAATAATTCAAAACATACTT
Source organism: Macaca thibetana thibetana (assembly GCF_024542745.1). Lineage (NCBI taxonomy): Eukaryota > Metazoa > Chordata > Mammalia > Primates > Cercopithecidae > Macaca > Macaca thibetana. The sequence continues at coordinate 103,298,667 of NC_065583.1, read as the reverse complement.
CAATTTTTAAGACAGATAACATAATCATTTTGTTAATATTAAAAGTGAGATGAAAATCAGTATTACTCTCTTATGGATAAAGAAGTATTAACATTTCTAAATAGTTTTTAATGCTAATACTAAATCAATATAGAAAATACTGACCAAGATTTTATAATAATTTGCAAGCTTGATGTGTCATTGAAAGCATGTATCATACACATTTTTCCATGTTATTTACATTTTTCTTTTTTTTTTTTTTGAGACGGAGTCTCGCTGTGTCTCCCAGGCTGGAGTGCAGTGGCGTGATCTCGGCTCACTGCAAGCTCCGCCTCCCGGGTTTACGCCATTCTCCCGCCTCAGCCTCCCGAGTAGCTGAGACTACAGGCGCCCGCCACCACGCCCGGCTAGTTTTTTGTATTTTTAGTAGAGACGGGGTTTCACCGTGTTAGCCAGGATAGTCTCGATCTCCTGACCTCGTGATCCACCCGCCTCGGCCTCCCAAAGTGCTGGGATTACAGGCTTGAGCCACCGCGCCCGGCCTACATTTTTCTAATTAACAAAAGCAAGATGTACTGAGCACGCAAGGCCTATCATAAGTATGTATACAGAACACTTTGATATAACAGGCGCTTTTTAAAATCTTTTTTTTTTTTACACAAATTGGTTTTTAAAATCTGTAATACCGTATTTTAAAAAAAATAAGACATCAAAAGATTAGAATGAATATGCTATTCTTATAACATTTAAGGATTTCTTTAAACTGGTTTAAAATTACCTTCAATCTTAAACGTATACATCCTAAGGATCTTAATTCCAAGCTATATGATAAAATTTTCTAAATTGCCAATATGAAGAAAAGAATAAGGCATACTTCTAATGTTAATCTGCACAAAGAAAACAAATAGCTTCACTTAAATTATTAATTCTACTAAATGCTACCAGCCAAAGTGAAGAGAAGAAGAACACAAATGTTTTATAAATACAAAACTAGGAAAAAGTAGTTTAAAAGTTCAACAATATTTATCTATAGAGGCAAGAAATGAATTACTTTAGGTATAAATTCACATGCTCTAGAATCACATCACCTACTTTTTTTACAAATGAGTACCTGGAATAGCTGGGGCTCAAAGATGTGAAAGTAACTAGTAACCAAAAAATCCATGGTTTGGCAATGTCACTGTAAACACGGTGTCATGCTGCTCCTCCTAACGAGGGCCTCTTGCCAGTATCAAACTAAAAGTGTATATACTTACACCACTAAATATATGTATCAACCAGTGCCAAAACAATGGACAATTATTCTTGCATTGATATTGGTTGCCTGCTTTAGTAAAAGAACAAGAGACCAATGAGTCTTCCTTAAATATGCAGATTTCTCTAGTTTACTACTCCTAATTTTTTGCACAAGTTTTAAAAAGCTCATCCATCCTCTTAGTATATTTGACTGTTCAACACTTACCTCTTTCCAAGGGCTGACAAACTGTGTCCGAGCATATCGAGTTAGCATGTGGATTATGACAACCTGCCCCCACTCTTCAACATCCACTAGTAAGTTACATAGCTTGCGGTAATTCTTATGAATCAGATCTATTCTGTCCGGGCATACTTCTTCAAAAGCCATCACAACACTGCCAGCCACCAACTAAAAAAGAAAGAAATAGTAACTTATTAAAAAATGTTTCTCCCCTACATCAAAGGTCATACTCAGGTATTAGTGTAATCAGTTTAATGGCAATCAATATTATTCAGTCATTCAATTAAAATGAATGTTCATGTTTGAATAACAAACTTTAAGGTGCCTATTCTTCAAAGAATAATTTTAATAGTTATAATATGTCTAGAAAACTAATACTATTCTGAAGAGAAGTAAATTCTGACGTTTTTATTTCACCAAGTTAAATTTCAATACATTGTTCCTATGTGGATTAAACATTAATTATGCACATTTTTCATGTTTAAAGCTAACCTAAATTCTAATCTAAAAATTCAGTACTTTGTTCACAACAATATTCAGAAAGAGAATCAAAATAACAAAGATCACATTGTGTCAGTTTAAAATGAGAATGACAATCATACTACAATGAACTTACGTTAAAAAGTATATGAGAAATTCATAAATGTTTTTTAACAGAAGAACACTTTCAAATCATATACATCTTAATCCACCAGTTTTTACCCAATATAATTTATTTACAAAGAAAACACACTGGCTGAAATTTTAGAACATCACCTGGGCTCTTAATACTTTTATAACAATGTGTATAAGTTGTAATAACATATTACCAACAAAAGGCGGCTTTTCCAAGACCAATTAATGAATCATAATGTTAGTTTCTGAACTGTGATGCTTTTACAAAGTGGTAACATTAAGATTCCTTTACTCTAAAGATACAAACTAAGCAGAATATATATTACACAAATACTTCTATATATGTACAAATGATATATGTGCAGTTAGCCCACAATATAATACAGTTTTGAAAAACAAATTAATACCATATTCTATCTGAACACTAGGGATCTTCATTTTAGTGTCTAAAATTTCCCCAATGACTTAAAATAAGCAATTAAATAGAAATATAACTTACTGAAATGGTACTTTTTGAAAAATATTAGATACAATGATATTCATATTTCGAGTGTTTGTCCCTCTACTTGGCTGACATTTAGTTTATTAATATGCAACCAACAATACAATTGAAAGAAAACAGCTCAGAATATAGACTCGCTATTATGCTAAACAAGTTTCAAGTCCTGTGGGGATTTTATGAATTACCAATCAGTATAAACGTGAAGCTGCATTTATTGACTCCAGCCCTACCCATGTACTGGTGCCTGCTGGTCCCAGCATGTATGCACCTCAATCGAAAAAGCACAGAATTGATTATTTGTGTGAACTATATAAAAATGCATTATACATATAATTTTCTATTTGTTACACATATGGCAAGGAAGTTAAGCCCATGTTTTCAATCGCATTTTGATGTCTTCTGCAAAAGACATAATTTCTTTAGAAATTATATTTTGTGATAATTACATTTCTATAAAGTGACAATTAGTACCATTTTAAAATATCTTACAACAACTAAGTTTATGACATTAAACTCTAGAATAACTCACTGTGAGATATAAACATCCCTATGTATTATCAACCTTATATTAATATCAAGATCAATTGGTAAAAGGTATTAAAGTGCAAAAATAAAGGATAGTACCTAGGATAAAATGATCCATGAAACTGAACAGGTAATTCACAGTTTCACTTTTTAAAATACTACGTAAAATCAAGTTATTCTGTCTTAACAATTATTTTCTTCCAAATGTGTTTTGACACTAATTAAATGGAAAATTAAATGGAAAATCAGCTACCACACAATATTAAATTCATTAAACCAAGAGCTACATGTACACAATAATTCTAACGTACTAACACCTTCTAAGGTACTAACAAATATCATTAATTAAACAGATACAAATAAAGTTTAAGAAAACATCAAAATAATTAAAAAGCATATAAAGAGAGTACCTTTACAAAATAAAACTGACCATTTTAGATACTTAATCATGTATTTTTAACAATCTGACCCTGGGCTAAACAATACAAGGAAAATTAATAATTTTGGTTTATTAAATGTTCAATATTCTATAAAACATTCAGAATTAAAATTAAATGATCTACTCAGATTTTAAAACCAAAAATATTGGTTTCCAAAAAACAGACAGTTAATTTCCATCTCACTGTGTCAATAGTAGCTTTTCATATAAGGGGAAAAATAAATCACTCCAACAAAACTAGCAATGAGCTCATCAAATTCAAATGCAGTTTTCCATTTATGTATTTTTTATATTAAAGCAATAAACATGGTTCATTTATCTTCCCTTGGTTGCCACGTTTTTCTGTGCTGTTGCTATGAACTTCAGCCATTAGCTGTGCTCCAAGGTAAACTACATGAACCATCAACAAAAGTGACACCCCATCTATGGAGTTCATATTTTCTCTAGATTATCTATGCTAGTTGACAAGCTGGTAATGAAAAAAATCACACTAAGCAAATGGTTCCTCTAATAACAATAAATTTTCTATAAAATTATGAAGGGTACAAAACGTTTCCTTGCATCTATTTTGTCATGAATTCTAATTAACATTGCAAAAACCTGAGAGTGCTGGGTCATCACAAGAAGTGCATCAAGGTTTGATTGATAATATGGTATAAGTTGGCCAATGCTGCCAAGATTTTCTTCCCTTAAATTAATGGCTATCCAACCTTCCCTAATCATACAGCCCAGATGATATTCCCCTTCTTATTTCAATTTTCTTGAGGCATGGAAAATGGGAAAGATCAGTCATTTATCTTCTAATAGCTGCATAATAGATCTATCACAATAAAACATCTGCACAAACTCAGGGGTGTGTTTTTTGCACATAACAGTGGGGCTTTTATGAACATTAAATCAATAACTTATAAAATTGTGTCTTACCCCTACAGTTTAGCTATAAACTACCAATCTATTCATTAAACATAATTTTGGAGCAAAAATTAAAAAGAGGAAATTTTATGTCCTCAAAAATATATAAATAAATCAGTGTTTCAGCAGGCACTGACCTAATTTGTTTTCCTAAGAAACTCTGTTTTCTATTAGAAAGTTAAATGCTATCAAAAGGATTTCTTTAGGATTAACTTGAAAGGAAAAGGAAATAAATACCACTCTGCTTCTAAAGTAATGAAGAAAATAATGTCAACAACTATGGATTGCTACATTTTAAAGAAAAACAAGAGAAAGTGTTATTAATTTTAAAAATGAATTCATATGTGAACATTAGAAAAGGTTTGTAGTAAAGTAGGAAAGTGTTTAGGACATGTTGAGAAGGTAGATGAAAATGTTTGTATAAAATTTAAGAATAAACAATAAAAAAGTATATAAAGAAAAATGGTAACAGTTGATTGGAGATGACAGAATATAGATCAGATGCCCCCTTTTAAGTCCACTGACTACAGTTGTAAGGTTTCTGTAATATGTTTTACCTAAATTACACTAAAATATTCTATTTTTAGGAAAAAACTATTCATATGACACATACTGGTTTTTAGTAAAAGAGAAAAGCCATTCTATTATATTTTAATATGTTTATAACTCCGCCTTTCCTTAAAATTAGAATTATGGAACTAATTTTCTTTGAGATCTCAATTGAAAAAAAATATCCTCTAGCCTAAAAGAAGCAACAGATGGTATGTCTCAAAATCAACAGAGGTTAAATGAAGAAAGTTTAATAGATCAACATCTTTCAAATGTATATGTATCAGCAGCAACACCAATGTCATCATCGTAATAATGATCCCAAAAAACTGCTGCTGGCAACAAATAAATTCCTTTTCAAAATGTGGAAATAAATTAGACCTGGTACATTTAATTGGAAGATTTTTAAAATGAAAGTGATTTTTGATCCTCTATTGATTTTAAATGCCAATGCTGACATTAAAAATTTGGTGGTGGGGGGCAGGGGAAAAATGTACCTGTCTTCCTCCAATAAAGAATTACATGTGTCCAAAAAAAGGTAATAATTAAGATATGATCCACAAATAACTGTGTAGAATATTTTTAACCTTTCTACAATGGATTATAATCACACAAAAGAAAAAATTAACAGAAAACATTCTCAAAATACAGCTAATTTAAATACTGGGTAGACAAGTTAACGGTGCCTAAGTATGTCTGACTCTCCCAACCCAAATCCAAAAAAAAAAACAAAGGACCAAAACCTATGCTTTAAGCCTAACTTCAAAACAGAGAATCTTTAAACCTCAAATTATATATAAGTAGAAATATAAACCCTAAATTCCAGATAACTATTTTCATGCTTGTATCACAAAACTTCTCAAAGACCTACAACAGTATAGAAAAAAAATGCCTAGAACAAGGCAAGCAGAAGTTAATGGTGGGCCTAAAAGTAAACGAAAATCAACAACGGAAAGAGAAAGAACATCCTAAGTGTGAAAATACTGGAAAAGATTCTTGGTAGATCAGAGCAGACTATAACGAAAAGACTTGAAAGAGAGGATGACTCAATGAGGCTGTGTAGAAAGGGAAAGTTTCACGGAGAAAATTAGCTTAAAAAAAAAAAAAAGTAAGGGGAGACCAGTCCTTTGGAAACTGTGAAATAACAGGAAAAAAGAAATAAGAGGGGCTAGGTGCAGAGGCTCATGCCTGTAATCCCAACACTTTGCATGACCAAAGTGAGATCACTTGAGCCCAGGAGTTCATGACCAGCCTGGGCAACACAATGGGACCCTATCTTTACAAAAAAATTTTTTTAATTAGCTGGGCATGGTGGTGCATGTCTATAGTCCCATTTACTCAGGAGGCTGGGACAGGAGGATTGCTTGTGCTGGGGAGGTCGAGGCTGCAGTGAGCCATGATCACACCACTGCACTCCAGCCCTGAGTGACAGAGTAAGACCCTGCCTAAAAAAGAAAAGAAAAGAAGAGAGAAAAATTTAGGCTGCTATAAAATATATCTCAAAACAGTCTGGGAACATATACTGGTCCTATGCATGCATATCCTCCCACCAAAAGGCCATCTACAAAGAAAACATACTTTGCAATTCTAACAGAGAAGGTACTCTTGTACTAGGAATCTTGCAAGCTACCTCAAAATCAAATCACCAATCCTGTCCAAAGAAATAAAAAGATGCAAGTAATCTGTAAGTACTAAAAACAGAAAATGAAAATCAAAACAATTCAACTGGTTAAAATTACTGACAAAGAAATATGAATGATGAAACAAAAGGAAACAACACAACACTTCAAAATGAATTAAATGCCCTCAAAAGAAGCGTTTGAAAATAGGAAATATAAATATAAATTATAAATGTTTTAAAGTTATCATAAATTAACAAAAGAACTCAGGATTGAGTGACACCAGGAAAGAAATCAAGACGGCAAAAATAATCAGGCATGAAGACTAAATTGCAAGGTGTCCTTCGAATAAAATTACTGAATGAAAATTTAAAAAGGGATATTAAAGGTAGAAAAAGAACCAAAAAAATAAAAATGAGATAAAGAAGTAAAGATGTTTAGAGACACAATGGCTGGAATGTAAAACAGGCAAAGAAGATCCAATGTGCATAAAATAGGAATCCCTGAAGAAGAAAAAAAATAACAGAGTTAATATTTAAAATTATAATCTTTAAAAAAAAAAACCACTTTGCTAGAGATAATATAAATTCTGAATCTGCATTCTAAAAGGACTCAAAGAGTACCAAGGCAAAACAATTGACCCATATCAAGAAATCCTGAAGCACCTTGCAAAAGTACTATATTTCAAAGATAAAATCTTCAGGGCCAGGCATCTTTCTTAATGCAAACACAATGTAAGCATTTCCTTTAGCCTGAAACAAGGCAAGAATGCCCACCATCTCCACTACTATTGAATACAACTGCAGTGATGGCACTAAACAATATAATTAGACAAGAGAAATTAGAGTTCTAGGAACTGAAAAAGAGGAAGTAAAACATCTCTATTTGCAGATCTGATTCATCCTCTAATTAAAAAAAAAAAAGAGAGAGAGATTTAGGCCGCTTGCTTCTGCCTCAGAGTTGGCGCTGTCATGGCCAGTCAGTCTCAGGGGATCCAGCAGCTGCTGCAGGTTGCTGAAAAGGGTGTCTGAGACCTGCAGTGAAAGAAACGGAGGCAGAAGCAGACCAAAGCAGCAGCTCAAGGTGAAATTGAATAATATTGCCTGCAAAGGCAGAAAGAGTTCAAGGCCAAGGAGGCTGCTGCCCTGGGATCCCAAGGCAGCTGCAGCACTAAAGTAGAGGAGACCCAGTAGAAGAGAACCATCCGGAAGTAGTTTAGGCAGAAGAGGGGTGAAGTCTTGGCCTTCTTCTGCGACATCTGGTAGTCCATTCCTGCTAGTGGTTAGAACAATGAAGTTAACCATAATATTAATTGTTTGGACCACTTTTAGTTACTTAATCAAAGAGAACAGAATTCAAGAACTTGTTACATGTTACTACTTGGTGTACTAATAATCATTTAAAAGCAAAGACCCTTTGTCATGCAAAAATAACCCAAAAAAAACAAAAAACAAAAAACCCCCAAGGAGGATGAATGAGGAAATTAACTCAATAGAATTCAGTAAAAAAGAATATAAAATTTATCATTCAAAAAAAATCAATAGCTTTCTTACATACCAACATAATGAGTTCAAAGATATAAATAATTGAAGCAATTTTGATTTACCATAGCATTAAAAAAAAAAAAAGACTAAAGACAAAAACAACTCTAAACAAATAGTTAACTCTAATTATTAGGCCCCATGCTACTGTATACCCCACAGAGATATAGTACTAACAATTCTGAAGCATTTCTCTGCATTTCTCTGCATTCTGCATTCTGGGACTCAGTAAAAATGTAAATAGATTGTGGAAATAGAAGTCGCGGTTCTTGGCCGGGCGCGGTGGCTCAAGCCTGTAATCCCAGCACTTTGGGAGGCCGAGACGGGCGGATCACGACGTCAGGAGATCGAGACCATCCCGGCTAACAGGGTGAAACCCCGTCTCTACTAAAAAATACAAAAAAAAAGCTAGCCGGGCGAGGTGGCGGGCGCCTGTAGTCCCAGCTACTCGGGAGGCTGAGGCAGGAGAATGGCGGGAACCCGGGAGGCGGAGCTTGCAGTGAGCTGAGATCCGGCCACTGCACTCCAGCCTGGGCGACAGAGCGAGACTCCGTCTCAAAAAAAAAAAAAAAAAAAAAAAAAGAAGTCGCGGTTCTTGTTTTCTTTTTTGTTTTTTTTTTTTTTTTTTTTTTTTTTTTTTTTTGTAGAAACAGGGTTTCACCATGTTGCCCAGGATGGTCTCAAACTCCTGGGCTCAAGGAATCCATCCACCTTGGCCTCCCAAAGTGCTAGGATTACAGGCAAGAACCACGGTGCCTGGTCAGAGCCACATTTCTTAAAGTTGAATAGGAAGTTACAAATATAAAAAGGAAAGAGGCTAGAAGGAACTCTGTGCTATACCACCAGAATTACAGGTGTCAGTAAAAACTTTGTTTTTTTACTATAGACAGAAAAAGAAATATGTATTAATTTTTTAAAAAATAAACATATAGTATATTACACTTTAGGAAAAACGAGTGCCTCACAAAGGGTAGGCCACCAAAGCCCCCAAAGAATCTACCTATGAACACTGAGCATGAAACCACTGCATGGGGGTGGGGGAGACATTAAAAACAATACTACACACTTAATTACTGTTACCAAGAATGTAACAAATTAATTCAACAGTCATTCAACAAATATTAAATACTTGCGATGAACAAGTATTCAATATTTTTTTCTTTCTAGTGTATTTTGGAAAGAGACATTTCAATTTTACACAGATACTGTATTCTTTACATTCCTTTTTGAGTACTTATTTCTTATTTGGAATTTTTAACAACATCCTATGTGGTTGGTGTTAGGAACTGTGCTGAGGGTTTTATATACAATAGTTCTTTCTTTCAACACAAACAGTAAATTTATAAATTAAATATTACAAACCCTACAAATCTGGAGACTAAAACTCATAAAGAATTGGTACATATACTATGTGGCAGATGCTCAGACATTAAGCCAGTTCTACCTGATTCAAACGCTGCTGTTTTTACCTATGATATGCTGTATCCTGTCTGGGAAGACATGCACATATTATACAGAGTTCATTCCCAGGCCACCCAATGAATTTCTCGTAGTCTATAATGTAGCAGAAATGATGGTAAACCTCATTAAAATGAGAGATCTGCTTCTTGTAAATCTTACTGTTCTCCATGGTACGTAGTCAATCTCTTGCACTTATAATAGAAAAAAAACTAAGTATTTTTTTAAATTATTAAAATCAAGTTAACCATAATATTAATAATATTGACTTCATATCTGGCAGATAGCATGCCTGTCATACAGAAGACAAAAAGGAATCAAATTGCTTTTCTCTGTTTTCATTTATAATCAATCTATATTTGGTTACCTCCTACGTTATGCCAACTATGCATAGAAGAAATGCAATAATGATTTCTGGTATACTACAGACTAACAGATATTTACTAAATGGTCTAGGAAAGAAACTAGAAGTATAATCTCCAAGTGTAAGACAATATTTTCAAAAATATATAGTGAAAAAAATCATGAAAAGAATTAAAATGTTCACTAGAACATATTCACTTAATCTAAGAAAAAGCTGTAAAGGAGAAATGAGGAACAAAAAGGTATGAAACATATAAAAGCAAGTAAAATGAGAGCTTCAAATTCAACTATATTAATAACAACATTAAGTGTGAATGGATTAAACATTCCAGTTACAGGCACACATTGGCAGATCAGATAAAAAGATGAGCCAACTACGCGCTGTCTATGGAGACATACATTAGATGCAAAAATATAAACAGGCTGAAAGTAAAAGGATGGAAAAAGATATATAATGGAAACAGAAACCATAAAAAAGCTAGAATAGCAGGCAAAACAGACATTAAAACAAAAACTGTTACTAGAGATGAGGAACATTTTACAATGACAAAAGGAAGATTAAAAAAATTATAAACATATATGCACCAAACATCCAAGCTCCTAAATAGATGAAGTAACCACTGACAGAATTAAAGAGACTTCAATACCCTATTTTCAATAATGAATAGAACAAGTAGGCATAAGATCAGCAAAGTAGAAGATTTGAACAACACTAAAAAACAGATGTCTGATAAAACAGATGTCTATAGAACACTCCACTCAACAACAGCAGAATACACATTCTAATCAAATGTTTATTGAACATCCAGGATAGATCAAATGCTAAGCCATAAAGCAATAGCTACAGCTACATGGGGCTAGTGCCTACTATATTAGATAGCTGCTATGCATAGATAGCACATACTCCCTGATGATAGCATCCTAAGATGACCTGGAATCCTTTTCCTCAGTAGTTTCAAAACATAAAAAGTGGGTACAAAAGCCCCATCTAAGATACTAATACACTAGAAACTCACATCCCCCATGAGTCACCTCTATTCCTTGATCTTACCATGTTAACCACTTAGCCACAGGTTAAACAAAAATATTTTTTTCCCAACTTGCCTTTTTTCAGATTCTGATGAAGAAACACTTAATGATCTAAAATTCCAAATGCAATCTTTCTCATTACATGAAAATTTTTGTTCTTCAAAAATAGGCCTGTGTGCCATTAATATTTATACCATTTTGAAATCAATAAATATAACTATATAAAATATATAATGGTAAATGATACTACGTAAATAAAGCACATTTTTACTTCAAAGACACAAAAAGACATTACTTACTGTGCTTTTATCTTTCAGAAGTTTTTCAATTACTTCAATTAACATTTCCTTCTGCTCTGGATCAAGGCTAAAAAATATAAAAAGAACTTATATTAATTTTTTCCCTTTAATTCTAGCTTTAAAAAAACTCACCAATTCAAGGATGTTGAGAAACTTTTAAAGAGGGAAAGGAGAGCAAGAATTATTATGTTAGAAATAAAGAAAAAACAAACAACGTAAAATGGGATGGTTTTTCTCATGAATGTGTCCTAATCTTTCCCTCTAATATTGTTCATATGAACTAAACCAGATATCAATGGTTTAGTTAAGAAAGTACTGAAAGAATAAGTTCACTTCTAAAAGAGTTGGAAACTTTCAAGAAAGTAACTAAGTAGATAAAACCACAAACTCTTTTTTCAAATGGGAGGAAAAAAATAACAAGACAGCAGTCATTATTTTACTATGGATACATATTTGCCAAAAACAAATATGGAGAATTTCCAAATAAGAATTTTATATCATACTAGTTCACTGATAGAGACATGCATATCTGCCAACTAAAACTAAGAAAAATAAGAGGTAGTAATAAGATTAAAACATTTGAGATAGAATACTAACAGACCATAAGCTCAAGGCAAGGAGAGGCAAGCATTGAGGCTGAAATATACTGAAGCCCAGTGATAGGACTTCTAAATCATTACAGTGAGCATGCATCTTATCCCATAAGTTTATAAGGAGAAAAGGTGAGTGAGAAGCATGATAAAACTTTGTCTGACAGTTAACACAGGAAAAAAAGTTTTCACTTTTTACAAACACATATATTTATTATTGAGCATTATAATTATCTGGACAAACTTTTTAATTCTTTCAAATTTCAGCTTAAGTCTTCCTTCTCAAAGCAGTATTTCACTACCACACCCATCTCATTACATCTTTACTTTCTGGTAACAAAATATGATAGGTCCCTGTCCTATCAAAGACATTGCTAGTGTACCTTTGTATATACATATATATCAAGTGCTAATATCTTATTCAGTTATAGATTGCCTTTAATTATGGCATGTCTTTGATTTTCTTCCACAAATACATGATATGCTATTCATAAGTAAGTGCCACATCCTCTACTGTTTTCATACATCTAAATACACCTAGCATGATACTGTGAATACAACATCAGAAACAGAAGAGAGTCTCAAAAAGCTTGAGGAATAAATGACAGCCGAAAATAATACCAAATTGTTGTAGATAATTCTATTTGGACAGTAAATTTTCCACAGAGATCACGGCATTGTGCAATATTGCATAACATTTCTAAAATATCACACAGATATGGTATAGCACTATATTTCAAATCACTACACTTTTTTAAATTACTTAATAAAATAGCTCTGAAAAAGAATTAGACAAGGAAGGGAGCAGCAGGAACAACGATAGAAGGGAAAACAAATATAAGTGAGTTGAGAAGATCACACGCTTAAGATTCTACCGTAAACAGGAAAAACAAAATCTCAATTTTCTAATAATACAAGCATGTGTGTACATGAGATAGACTATACAGATGAGAATTCAAATTCTGATTATTCTTAAGTTGTAAAATCTATAAATTATCACAGGCTCTAACAGCCTCACAAATAAAAACCTGCATAGCATCTCTACAGCCAAAACAAAATTAAAGATGTGTAAGGAACGTTTGCAGCCGGGAAAATACCATCATACGGTCACTGGATTTACTTAGTATAAGAATGGGCTAGCTAAAAGAGCTACTAAAATAAGCCTCTGTGGTCTACAACATTCCATGTAACATTAGAGATCCTTTGTATATTGTTAACAATGCACCTACCTGTATAATTTTTGTATTGCATGGGCTGCATTCTTCCTAACATATGGTGATAAGTCAGCAGAAGCTTCCTTAATAGCAAGCATCATGATAGGTACAATAATTGGCACTCTAATACTTGACAGAACTCTCAAAGCACTTGCACGAATTAGTTGGTTTGGGTCCTAAAAACAGTGCAAAAATATTCACCAAATTTTCAACTTTACAATATTTCAAAGACATCTTTAAGATGTAGTTAATAGGTGCTTAAAGGGTGTTATAGAACAATCACAAAAGAAAGCTACTTAATTTAAAATGAACAACTAGTATATGGGAAGGGGAAAAAGAGACAGAAATAAATAAATGTTTACTTCTTTAATAATGTTTTAAATAAAAGTAATAGTTATAATTCTAGTTGGTCATTTATTACTAAATATGCTGGGTTTTTATACTTAAATAATAATAAAATGCTGCAGGTCATCAATTTCATGTTTAAAAATGTCTGATAACCCCCTTCGCACACTTTCAACAACTAGTATAATGATAAACAGTTCTTTGAAGCATGAAAATAATTATATTGAATATAAACAAACATACAGAAGCTGCAACATATACAGCAAGGTTTCAGTTGGTTGTATAAATTATTTTCTAAGTGTATTGAGTAGGCACTATAGGAGGCCTTTAACTCTTTCAAGACACTACTGTGCTATTTAGTGGATTATTGCTCCACTTCTTTAAATGACACACTTTCAACTCTGCAGAAACCTTGTAGCTATTTGCCTACCCACTCCATTATTTACCTTCAGAGCTCGCTGAAAAGTGCTTATGGACAGGAGGGCAAGATCCTGCTGTTCTTCAGCATATCGAACCAGGTAAACATATACCAACTTCTTGATCTGTTAAAAAACAATCATTTATTTGTAGCCAGAGTGAAAATTTAAAACTCAGTATTTGCTATACCAAAATCCATGCTCAGTTTTTCTCAAGTAAATAACTGAATCTGGTCACATCTTAGATTGTAAAATAAAAATAATATTTTGTGGGATAATAAGTAGCAACAGAAAAAGTCTTTAAAGTAATCATTTTAATAGTCCAGTCCACAATAGCAATAGCCTATAAAAGTGCCCCTTCCTCTTGAAGGGAATAAAAAATCCCTCAGCAGATCTCCTATAAGAATATTAACTAGGCCGGGTGCGGTGGCTCAAGCCTGTAATCCCAGCACTTTGGGAGGCCGAGACGGGCGGATCACGAGGTCAGGAGATCGAGACCATCCTGGCTAACACGGTGAAACCCCCGTCTCTACTACAAAATACAAAAAACTAGCCAGGTGAGGTGGCGGGCACCTGTAGTCCCAGCTGCTCGGGAGGCTGAGGCAGGAGAATGGTGTAAACCCAGGAGGCGGAGCTTGCAGTGAGCTGAGATCTGGCCACTGCACCCCAGCCTGGGCGACAGAGCGAGATTCCGTCTCAAAAAAAAAAAAAAAAAAAAAGAATATTAACTAAATTGTATAAATATTTTCAAAATGAGGGATGAAAATAAAAGAAAGAAGCTAGGCATGGTGTGCACGCTTGTAGTCCCAGCTATGCAGGAGGCCGAGGCAGGAGGATCACTTGAGCCCAGGACTTAGAGGCCATCCTGGGCAACATAGAGAGACCCTAGCTCTTTAAAAAATAATAAGAAAGAATTTAGGCCCCGACCACTAACTATATGTTACGGGAACTTGTTTCCTCATCTGTTAAAAGAGTCCAGAGCCCTAACTCTGATTTTTATGTTAATACTCACATTTCAACATGCATTACATGATATTTTCAGTCCAGTAAGAATAATGTGTGACTATTAATACCAATTTAATGTAATAAAAATTCAGAAAGATTGGATGTGTTCTGAAAACAGTTTTTTGGTTTTTTATTTTTTTCTGAGACACTGTCTTGCTTTGTCGCACAGGGTACAGTGCAATAGCACAATCACGGCTCACTGCAGCCTGAACCTCCTGGCCTCATGCCATCCTCCCACCTCAGCCTCTCCAGTAACTGGAACTACAGGGTTGCATCACCACACCCAGATTTTTTTTTAGTATTTTATAGAGACAGGGTCTCCCTGTGTTGCCTACCCAGGCTGGTCTCGAACTCCTGGGTTTAACTGGTCCTCCCACCTCAGCCTCTCAAAGCACAGGGGTTACAGGCATGAGCCATTGTGCCCAGTCTTGAAAACAATTTTTACAGGCAATTTAATCACTGAGTTTACACAAAATTATGAACAGAAAAAAACAAAAACTAGAATTTGAGTTGAAATGTATCCATTGCTTCCTTCTAGCACTATTTATAACCTGTATCTACCTTCTCAAATATCTTCACATCCCTGATTATCCTTCAAAGATACCAGCATAGTATATACCTAAAAGGTATGTACTTAGCCAGGCACAGTGGCTCACGCCTGTAATCCCAGCACTTTGGGACGCTGAGGCAGGCAGACTGTCTGAGTCCAGGACTTCAAGACCAGCCTGGGCAACATGGTGAAATCCCATCTCTAGTTTAAAAAAAAAAAAAAATTAGCCAGGCATGGTGGCATGTGCCTGTAGTCCCAGATACTTGGGAGGCTGAGATGGAAGAGTCACCTGAGCCCGGGAGGTCAAAGCTACAGTGAGGCAGGATTGTGCCACTGCACTCCAGCCTGGGCAACTAGACAGAGACTCTGTCTCAAAAATTTTAAAAATTAAAAACAAAAAAAATTTTTTTTTAATTTATATACTCAAAGAACACAGGAAATGAGGAAAAAAGTTGGCAATCGCTGGAATTGGTGCTGGAAATATAAAAACAGTACTATACTGGATCGTATTTCGAGTCATACTGATCAATCTGGACTACTTTAGAGACAACTGTCATGACCTTCCTTCCTTGTACCCTAATTTCTCATGAAACATAACAGCTTTAAGTTCCTCTGCCATCCTGTTTGCTCCTTCCTAAACTCACTCCAATTTTTTTCAGCGTGGCACTATAAACTGCAAATAAAGTCTAAACAGAGCGAACTAGACAAGAACTTGCTCCAGATGAGGTACTTCCACCGATACAACTAATTCTTCATTAAAACCATACACCTTTTCCAAATGTACTGCTGACCAAATCAAAATCAAACTATCCTCATGGAATTTTTTAAAAATTCCTTTAAATGAAAGGCAAAATCTTCCATTTATCTAAAGAAATTGTCAACGATTTAGATTCAACGCATCTTGGCACTCTGTTAAGATAATTTGATATGATAATTTCATAATCCAACCTATTTCTCAATTCATAAGTACAAATGAAAACTTAATGAGAAAACAAACTTTGTACATCTTCATCGTTGATAAAAATGTTAAACACAACCATTTTAAGTTTATATCAATCCATTCATCTATACTATATGGACTGAGTTATAAAAGAAATGAAAATCTTTTTGCCAATTACTCTTCAATGTTGAATGGCTCCACAAAACCTTAAAACAAAATCTAAAGCTCTTAACTTAGCACTCAATACAGTTTATAATCTGTTCGAAACCTCCTTTTATAGTCAAACAGAAACAGCCCCAAATATAACTTGCACTTTTCTCTCAATCTCCACTCAGGTTATCCTAAGTTATCCCGCGTCCCCAGGTTCCACTTACTAAAATCTTCCACGAGAGCAAAAATTAAACAATAAAGAGTCCTAGTAGACGAACAGTAAACAAATGACAGTTCATCCATGTAACACTATACTATTCATCCACTATACAAAATTAAATAAATCTGTAGGACATTGAAAATATGTCCTTGTGGCCAGGCACGGTGGATCACACTTGTAATCCCAGCACTTTGGGAGGCTGAGATGTGTGGATCACCTGAGGTCAGGAGTTGGAGGCCAGCATGACCAACATGGTGAAACCCCATCTCTACTAAAAATACAAAAAACTTAGCTGGGCATACTGGCCCATGCCTGTAATCCCAGCTACTCGGAAGGCCGAGGCAGGAGAATCATTGGAACCCGGGAGGCGGAGGTTGCAGCAAGCCAAGATCACGCCACTGCACCCCAGCCTGGGTGACAAAGCAAGGCACCATCTGAAAAAAAGAAAAGGAAAGAAAGGAAAATACGTCCTTGAAAAAGGCTTTTTTTTTTTTTTAAAGACAGAGTCTCGCTCTGTCACCAAGGCTGGAGTAAAGTGGCGCAATCTCAGGGCTCACCGCAACCTCCGCCTCCCAGGTTCAAGCAATTCGCAATTCTCCTGCCTCAGCTTCCCGAGTAGCTGGGATTACAGGCACGCACCAACACGCCCAGCTAACTTTTGTATTCTTAGTAGAGATGGGGTTTCAACAATTTGGCCAGGCTGGTCTTGAACTCCTGACCTCAGGTGATCCACCTGCCTCAGCCTCCCAAAGTGCTGGGATTATAGGTGTGAGCCACCGCACCTGGCCTAAAATTTTTTAAAGGTGTAAAACAGTATGCATTGTATGATCTCACTTCTGTATTAAAAAAAATAGATGCCCACATACTGTATTTTATGCAGTCTAAGATAGACCACCAGTTGTAAAACATACCATTATGTTATGGGCCACAAAGGAAAGAACAATAACAAACGAACAGAAAACACCACCTATCGTAATCACCACCAGTTGTTAAGTTAAATCCCAACTGCAGAAACTTTAAAATAGCAAACATATGTCTTAGAATGGACATAATATAGTAATAATAGCAAATCCTTATATGTAGCATTAACTACATGTCAGACACTGTTCTAAATGTCTTACTTAAATTAACTCATTTTATCCTCACAACTCAACAAACAAGTATTTATTCTTACTTTACAGATAAGAAAATGAAACACAGACAGGGTAAGCAAGTTGACCAAAGTACTGTATCTATTAAATAGAAGAGCTAAGATTCAAGCCAAGTAAGCACAAAATTCAGAAATCTATACAATAAAATGTTAATAGTCACTATCTCTGTGCGATGGTATTAACCAGTGACTTTCACTCTTTACATCTTTCCATACTATCTTAAAAGGAATATTAATTACTTTGGGTTCAGATAAAACAATATAGGTATTTCACAACAGGGGTGAATCTCATCTTTCCAGATGGCCTTCAAAACAAAATAATAGTGCTGTGATTCTTATAATACTTTAAATTCTTTAATTATAAAAAAATTTCAAATTGGTAATATTTTTAAGTTCCCACATTCCTCAGAGAGACGCATTTTTCTGTAGCCTTGGCAACATGTAGCCACAACTGTTTTAAACCTGTTCAACAGAGCAATAAAAAGGCACCTGAATGAACAAGTTTTCTCAAGTCAACCAATCTGTGACAGCCTCTTGCTTGTGAAAGTTAGCCAGTCAGGAACAACTGCACTCCCATACACCCACCTCTGAGTGCCAATCAATCAAGAGCAGTCTCACCCACATGACCACACATCTACAGATGATATCAAACCACTTAGGACCCTGAAAGTCCATGAATCCCTGAAGACTGTCCTGCCCAATAATCCACAATAATATCAGCCATCTCTATGTCCAGAGAAACTGTGCCTAAAAAGCATAGTTGTCCCTTGCTATAGTAAGCAATAGTCTTGTTTCAGATATCATCCTTCAAAACAACCTACTGAAAAGTTCCAAGACTAGTTCACTGAGGCCTCATATAGCCTTCATTTATGTTTTATTCTGTCTTTTTTTTTTTTTTTCAGACAGAGTCTTGTTCTGTCTCCTAGGCTGGAGTGCAGTGGCACGATCTCAGCTCACTGCATCCTCTGCCTCCTGGGTTCAAACGATTTTCCTGCCTCAGCCTCCCGAGTAGCTGGGACCACAGGTGCACGCCACCACGCCCAGCTAATTTTTGTATTTTTAGTAGAGACGGGGTTTTGCCATGCTGGTCAGACTGCTCATGAACTCCTGATCTCAAGTGATCCACCCGCCTTGGCCTCCCAAAGTGCTGGGATTACTGGCGTGAGCCACCACACCCAGCAGCTTTCATCTATGTTTTTCAATTGCTAACATTACAATTACAAAATTCAGGAAATGTAACATCAATGCAATCCTATTATCTAATAAATAATCCCTATTTAGAATTTCTCAATAACATCCTATATTTATAGTATTTTTCCTGATCTGGGATCATGCATCATATTTAAGTTTTCATGTCTCCTCAGTCTTCTTTCACCTGGGAAAGTTCCTCAGCCTTCGTTTTTTTTTTGCTTTTTCTTTTCTTTTTGAGACGGCGTTTTGCTCTTGTTGCCCAGGCTGGAGTGCAATGGTGTGATCTCAGCTCACCGCAACCTCCGCCTCCTGGGTTCAAGCGATTGTCCTGTCTCAGTCTCCCGAGTAGCTGGGATTACAGGCGCATGCCACCACGCCCGGCTAATTTTTGTATTTTTAGTAGAGATGGGGTTTCAACATATTGGTCAGGCTGGTCTTTAACTCCTGACCTCAGATGATCCACCCACCTCGGCCTCCCAAAGTGCTGGGATTACAGGCGTGAGCCACCGTGCCCAGCGTAGCCTTTCTTTTCTAAAAGTATCCTTGTCATTCTGGCTAGTATTAACATTAATTAGGAAATACAGAATATGAAAGGAAAACTGCCTGCGATAGCTTTTGTTCTTCACCTCAATCTGCTGTAACTTTCCAGCCAGAATTTAAATGTGAGGCCCTACATCTACATTACATTACTCGTTTAATTCTCATACCTATCCTAGGTACAATTATCCCCCTCTCAAAGATGAGGAAAGTAAGGCTCAGAGGTTTATACAACTTGCCCAAAGTCACAGAGCTAGCAAGTGGCAGAATCAGGATGCAAACGGGCATGTTCCTAACTACTACATGTTGTGGCCTATGACGGCAGTCCTCAGGTATTTCTATTAAGGTACCCCAACAAAAGAGGAGATAACTCTTCCCCAAAGAGCATCTGAAAACCTAGTGAAAATTAAACCATTTAAGAATAAAATGTCCTTAATAGAGGCTCTTACCTTTTAAGGCAGGAAAAAAATCATATTTTATTATAATACATACATTTATAAAAGAAGAATGCTTTAAATCACTGTTTTTTTAACCCCAATTGCACATCTTCTCATTTGAAAACAACATCATTGTAGTATTATTATTAAAAAAATCCAACAAGAAATGTACAACTGTAGTAAAAGGTGGTAATGACTTCATTCCATAGATCCCCATCTCTATTATCAATGTACTTTCCATCTATATTCACAAGTAGACTCTTTACACTTTCTTGGTTTAAATTAGTGCTTCTCAATCTTCAGAATTTTTCAAACCCAAAATACACATATTTGTGAAACACTGTTCCTTTAAATGATGACTTGGAACCAAGTGATATTACACAAGAATACAAAAAATTGGTTCCAAAAATAGATGATACTAGTTTATAAGATGGAAACCAAATGATTCAAACTATAATGTTTCAGATTATATTTAAGTGTAAATATAAGTTTTTAAAATTCTTAGATCACAGTTTTAGAAGCACTTCTCTATTTGAGGATAGGATAGATAACTTTTTCCTCAACTAGATTTAAAGTTCCTAAGAATACAGCAATGGTAGAAAGCAATTAACACATGGTTGACTGATTAACAGCAGTCAATATATCAAATATATATCAATGTATCAGCAGTTGATTGACTGATTGATTAACAACACTTTCAATATATCAAATGAACACATAATATGTATTTAACTAAGTAATTTCTCCCATCTGCCTGGGAGTGAACATGAGACTATTTAGTACAACAACCATTCCTTATTCACCTGCATATTACAAGGACCTATCACATTGCTTGGCATACAGTAAAAGATCAGTACTTATCAGCTGGATCACATTCCAGACCAACTGTAGACTGAAAAAAATTAAGACATTAGAGTACTCTATCTAGGATCTAACTTCCCACACCAGTGGGTATAATTCATTGAACAGCAAAGTATAGAAAGACGCCAACATACTATGAGGAAAACAACAGGCATTGGAAAGAGTCCCTCCAAAGCCTTTAACTTGTTAGTTTGGTTGTTTTTTTGGTGTATGTGGGTGTGTGGGGAGGGGTGTGTGTGTGTTTGTCAGTGGGTGGGGGTGGCGGTGTGGGTGTGTGTTTAAAGAGAGATAGGGTCTCACTCTGTTGCCCAGGCTGGCCTCGAACTCCTGGGCTCAAGAGATCCTCCTGCCTCAGCCTCCCTGGTAATTGGGACTCCAGGTGCACACCAACACAGCTGGTTTGGTTTTTTAAATTTTTCTTTTAAAATACTCTTTCTCTTTACTAATTATATTCAGATCTCACTCTACAGTTCTCTGGAAAGTTTTGAGGAAGAATGGGCCCAGTTCTCCCTCATCCCCTTACAATTTATTTCTCAGCAATACCTTTATTCACCAAGTACAGCCAGCTTTTAAAACTGG
Source organism: Macaca thibetana thibetana (assembly GCF_024542745.1). NCBI lineage: Eukaryota > Metazoa > Chordata > Mammalia > Primates > Cercopithecidae > Macaca > Macaca thibetana. Next base: position 103,277,175 of record NC_065583.1, on the reverse strand, counting down.
ATTATGAACTCTAGAATATATCACAGAGTTTATATTGGCAATACTGAAACATTCAGAACCACAGCTGAGCTAGCAGGCATTGCTATAATTACTCACTATTGGAGAAGGATTTCTGTGACTGTTATGGCAAAAAGCATAACAATATTAAATCACAGAAGGTTGCAAAACACTAAATTTGTTCTACTTCTGTTATAAGAATCAATCAATATTGACCACAAGAGGCCTATGCACTGACAGGCTGCAGGTGTGCAAAGAAAGCCTACCTTCCCTGAAACCATTCTGTGACCAGAAATGGGAGTAGTTAAAGCTCCGTGACTACATCATTCTCTGATCGGTTACTTTCATTCAATGTTATAACACTCCTTGCTGTAAAGCTAATCATAGCAGAGCCCCAGTAGGCTGGAAGAACACAGACAGATCTGTTTAATTAACTTATCAATACTAGTACATCAAACTTCATGAGTTATTGACTAAACCTTTGATTATTTTTGTACTATAACCACTGATTGCTTACTAGGTCACTTTTGGTATCATTTGACATTTAATGGTAGATGACGTACAGCTCACCTGTGTGTCTAAAGTAGCATGTACTTGTAAAAATGAAATTTTGCACTTGAGAGGAATGAAACATTCAATTTCTGAACATAAGTTTTAAGAAATTTATGTCAATTTTCCCAAAACATTAAAGGCTTAAGCATGTTTCAAAAAAATAAAATAAACAAGGTATTTAAAGAAGGAAAGAAATCCAAAACAAATAGACCAATAATTATGTTTATATTGACATTTTTGTAACAGAACATTAGTCAGCACACCAGAATCTAATTGTAAAGGGAAAATATGAACAAATGGAAAAGTTCTCCTACTGATAACTATTTGAATAGTAAAATAGTTCTGAAGGAACAATAATTAGTATGGAATTTTCTGTTTACAACAAGAACTAGAAGTCCTGAGGGAACTAGCCAATTTACCACCAATTTCTAAGGACTTGGTCATTTCTACCCATAACTAAAACATAAAAAAAAAAAAAAAATGCCAATACCAGGTACCTCCCAAAGGATGGCTAATACCAGACATTGATAAGGAGTCAATAATATTAAGAAAGAAAAGAGAGGAAGGAATCATCCAACAGGAAAGATGGCGCTGAATGGGCTAAGATGGGTTCTGAAGCCAAGCAGCCTAGCTTTGGATTCTGACTGCCACACGCTGGCTGTGTGACCTTCATCAGCTAATTTAACCTCTCTACCATCTTGTCCTCAAACATAAAACACAAGTAATGACAGAACCAGCCCCACAGGGTTATTTGTGAGGGCAAAATGAGTGGATCTATGTAAAGCACTAATAACCTAGGTCAGACAGGTTTTTTTAATATTAGCAATTATTCCTATTGCTACTGAGAGACTCTATTCCTGATAACATTAAGACAAGCTTCACCTATGCCTCATAATTTTTCTAAGTTAAATGCTGATTTTTTCCAGATATTTGGACTTTCTTATACCATAGGCCATAAAACTAATAAACATATCAAAGTAGAAGTTCAGATAGCATGGCCATAAGGTTATCAAAGGGAGAGTAGTTTAAAATTATCAATTCAGAATTATATATGGCAATAAGCACATAATGTTTAATAAATATCTACTAAATTAATCATAAGTAAAATTGATTTTACTCAAGAAATCTACAATCTACACAGATTTCTTCCATTAATTGGTGTTCTAGAAAGAAAGTATGGTTTATCAAGTCATTTAAATCCAGTATTAATTTAATTCATAAACTGGCCACAACAATACAAGTGTTTTGATTTTGGTTTATCCAATTTAGTGTAATTGAGTTTATAACAACTATTTCATTTTGATAGAAAAATTCATCTATCTGAAATATAGAATGCACTTCCTATTTAATGAAAAAAATTAAGGGCTGGGAACAGTGGCTCACACCTATAATCCCAGCACTTTGGGAGGCCAAGGCAGGAGGATCACCTGAGCCCAAGTGTTCAACACCAGCCTGGGCAACATGGAGACGTCATCTCTACAAAATATTTTTTAAATGAGCCAGGAGTAGTGGCACACACCTGTGGTCCCAGCTACTCAGAAGGCTAAGTCAGGAGGATCACTTGAGCCCAGGAAGTGAAGGCTATAGCGTGTTGTGTTCATGCCACTACAGTCCCAAAAAAAAAAAAAAAAAAGCAAGAAGCATACTTTAAAATATGAAATCGTTTTTAAAAGTAGGTTTAGGCTGAATGTGGTGGCTCACACCTGTAATCCCAGCACTTTGGGAGGCCAAGGTGGGCAAATTACTTGAGCTCAGGAGTTCCAGACCAGCCTGGGCAACACGACAAAACCCTGGCTCTACTAAAAATACAAAAAATAAATTACATGGGCATGGTGACACAAGCCTGTAATCCCAGCTGCTCGGGAGGCTGAGGCAGGAGAATCACTTGAACCAGGGAGGCAGAGGTTGTAGTGAGCCAAGATCGTGCCACTGCACTCCAACCTGGACAACAGAGTGAGACCCTGTTTCCACAAAAAAAGTAGGTTTAAAATACCTATCCTTAAAATTCTACAATCCAGTGATGCATTGCTTAACAATGTTCTGAAAAATGCGTTGTTGGACAATTTCATTGTTGTGCAAACACCACAGAGTGCACTTACACAAACCTACATGGTATAGCCTACTACACACCTAGGATATATGATAAAGACCAGGGGTCTACACACCTAGGATATATGATATACCCCAGGGGTTGGAACCAGGCCACACAGCAGGTGGTGAGCAGTCGACAAGCGAGCAAAGCTTCATCTGTATTTACAGCTGCTCCTCATTGCTTGCATTACCCCCTGAGCTCTGCCTGCTGTCAGATCAACAGCAGCATTAGATTCTCACAGGATTGCGAACCCTATTGTAAACAGCACACAAGAGGGATCTGGGCTGCGTGCTCCTTATGAGAATCTAATGCCTGATGATCTGTCACTGTCTCCTATCACACCCCAGATGGGACAATCTAGTTGTAAGAAAACAAGCTCAGGGCTCCCACTGATTCTACATTATGGTGAGTTATATAATTATTTCATTATATATTACAATGTAATAATAGAAATAAAGTGCACAATAAATGTAATGCTTTTGAATCATCCTGAAGCCATCCTACCCACCCAGGGTCCAGGGAAAAATTGTCTTCCACAATACTGGTCCCTGGTGCCAAAAAGGTTGGGGACTACTGATATGGCCTATTGCTCCTAGGCTACAAATCTGTACAGCATGTTACTGTACTCAATACTGTAGATAACTATAACACAGTGGTAGGTAGTTGTGTATCTAAACATAGAAAAAGCACAGTAAAAATACAGTGTTATAATCATATGGGACCACTGTCATATATGCCAAGAAATGCAAGTTGGAAAAAAACTAAAATGAAATTTTAAAATGTTTCTAGTTAACCCAAAAAAGGAATAGGAAAAAGAAAAAAATAAAAGAGACAAAGAGAAAAGAAAAATAGTAGACTCAAATCTAAGTAGATCAATAATTAAATTAAGCGTTAGCAAAATAGACACTCCAATTAAAAGGAAGAGATTGACACACAGGATGTAGGGAAAGCTGCAACTATATGCTGTCAACAACAGATGCACACTAGATATAGGCAGACAAGCTGAAAGCAAATGAATAAAAATGATATGAGAAGGTTGGAGTGGCAATACTAATAACAAATCAAATATGCTTTAAGACAAAACATATTAACAAAAATAAAGGATTTATTTTATAATAAAAAGGTCAATTCATCAGGAAAACCCAAAAAGAGTTATGCCTAATAGGAGTACTTTTAAAAATAAGCAAAAAATACTAAATTAAGGGGAAAAATAAAACATTCCAGAATCAGCCCAGGAGCGATGGCTCATGCCTGTACTCCCAGCACTTTGGGAGGCCAAGGTTGGCAGACTGCTTGAGCCTGGGAGTTCGAAACCAGCCTGGGCAACATGGTGAAGCCTTGTCTCTGCTAAAAATGCGAAAATTAGCTGGATGTGGTGGCATGCACCGGTAGTCCCAGCTACTTGGGAGGCTGAGGAAGGAGGATCACCTAAAACCCAAGAGGTCAAGGCTACAGTAAGCCACGACCATGCCACTGCATTCCAGCCTGAGAGATAAGAAAGAAACCCTGCCTCAAAAAAAAAAAAAAAAGGCCGGGCACAGTTTGTCACGCCTGTAATCCTAGCACTTTGGGAGGCTGATGCAGGTGAATTGCTTGAGCTCAGGAGTTAGAGACTAGCCTAGGCCACATGGCAAAACTCTGTCTCTACAAAAAATAAAAATAAAAAACTAGCCAAGCATGGTTGTACATGCCTGTAGTCCCAGCTACTTGAGGGGCTGAGGTGGGAGGGTCGCTTGAGCCCAGGAGGTCGAGGCTGTAGTGAGCCAAGATCACACCACTGCACTCCAGCCTGGGTGACAAAATGAGACCCTGTCTCAATAAAAAAGCAAAAAAAAAATCAAAATCATGATTGGGAGATTTAAAATCCCTCTCTCATCAACACTATCGATCACATTTAGTAAAGTAATATTTTAAAAGCATTAGCTCCAAAATGTTTTCTCTCTTTTTCTCTGGTTGGTTTTGCTGGCAAGAACACTTTGAATATTTAAAATCATCAAACAAAACAGAAACAACTTCACTAGCAAAAAATGACCATACTGTGCACAGAAAATAAAATCGTAACTACAAAATTAGCGAACCCTCTGAAATCACACACCCATCCTCCTTCCACTCTCACACTTGCCCGTGCAAAAATGTTTGTGCACTTTCTCTCTCTGTTACCATAACCACGTTCCCTGGATTAGAATGTTTCTGTTATTTGTTAATGAGCTTCGTCATCTGCCAATAAAATGGCAAACAAATAGCAGCAGTAACACATTTTTAATTTCATGGTGAGGGAAAAGCTTTAAAGCTTTAAACTGAGAAAAATTTATCAATTAACCAGGCTTTTTCAATTAATTTATCAATTAACCAGGGTGGAGAGGAGAATGTAATCTTAATACTAGACTATATCAGTCTAGCTTACAGAAAATAGCATTTTACTGGGACATGTTCATTCAATAAATCCACATATATGTACTGAGTGCTTAGTACATGTCATGAGTAGTCTAAGAAACTTGGGAAATATTCTTGGGTTCAGTCCTAGAAGTCCCAAAGAGCCCCACATCATCAAGGTCTGGATATAGCCGACCAGGTCGTTTTCACTGGACATATGCTATCTTAAAATTAAGTCCCTGGAACACAATTTAAACTAAACGGGCCTCTAGGAACAGGTGAAAACTCAACAACTTACCATTGTTCAGTCAGGTGAATCAATCTGTTTTGCTTTTCATATTCTCTACCAAAACTCCAAAGCTAGGATTGTGTCTACTTTTTGTTCGATCTTACCTACATTTAAAATTAAGGACATTTTAATCATAACAAAAATCTAGTGATACTTAAGTACCTTATGTTGCATTATACTACATGAAAAGTGTATGGTCCCATGAAAACAAAAGGAATCATAAAAATTATAGATCAAAACAGTACCTCAATATTTTTACTGGCCACATTCTTCACAACAGCAGGAAACAGTTCAGATGCATTTTTCCCTTTTGCAATCATCTGAAGAGTATACAAAACAGACAATATAGGAAATTCTATATATATTAAATATTTAGAAGATTATGTCAACAAATAAGCTATATAATTAACAGCTGAACTCTTTTTGAATCACCTTACCTCAACTATTTACAGCAAATAATAAACACTCTCTTGTATAGCAATATAAATACACAAATACATAGACACAATAAAGAAGAAATATTTAGTAATTTAAGATATGTATTTAAATATTTTAATAGTTTTCTCTGGCTAACTGGGTTGTAAGTAATTTTTTTTTTTTTTTTTTTTTTTTAGACAGATCCTACTCTGTCACCCAGGCTGGAGTGCAGTGGCTCAATCACAGCTCACTGCAGCCTCGACCTTCCAGGTTCAAGTGATCCCCCTCCTCAGCCGTCTGAGTAGCTGAGGCTACAGGCATGTGTCATCATGCCTGGCTAATTTTCAAATTTTTTTTGTAGAGACAGGGTACCGCTATGTTGCCCAGGCTGGGTAAAAGCTTTTTAAAAATATTTTTGCTATTGTCTATTTTCCAGGATCTGACATTAAAGATGTACTGCATTTGCAATGGGGGAGTTGAGGGAGGGATGAATGTTACTTTGAATCAACTACTTATGTGACCCTTGGCTTTCTTTTCATAGGTTACCCTACTTCTGCAACCATTGCTTTTCAAAGTTTCCTTCACAAAACATTCTTCCTCTGCCCACTAAAGTTCTGTGCACCACCATCTTTTCAGCCTACACTGTTCTACAATCTCTGAAACTCCTAAGATTTCATTCACCATTAGGACTAACTCTCACCTCTATATGCGAGTGTAAATTCCCCAAAACTGTAGCCCTAATCCAGCCTGAGTTCTAAATCTCTAACTAGACATCATTAGCTGGCTCTCATACCAAACTTGCTATGTCTAAAGCCAAACTCATCCTTCATGATAAAATGACATTCATGAGAGAATTTCCTATTTCCACAGTTCTCCTAGACACTAAAAACCACAGAATTACCCTGGTCTCATCTCACTTCTACACAGTAACTAGGTCCTGCTAATACTTCTCACAACACTCATGTTAATCTCTTCCACTGCTATTATCCTAACACAGGTCAGTATCACCTCACAGAGAACTTTTCAGTCTCCTCTTTCTAGCCATAATGTACACCACTGACAGTTTAATATGCTTAAAACACTACTTTGTACATGTCAGCCCCCCTAAAAGATTTCAAAAGCTTCTGTCTAGAGTTCAAACGATTTTATGTAATATTCATATATTTTCACAATGTACACTAACATCCCTTCTTAAGCTCTCTGACCTAAGGCCCTATTAAATTGACCTTACTCACTACTAGAACATTCTCTGGCTGCCCCACAATGCCTCTGCTCAGATCATGGCCCCAGCTTTCTAAGTTCTACCCTTCTGTCTAAAGCATCATCAAATTCTACTCCTTCTCCCTTGCTAGAGCCATCTCCTGACACCTGGCCCACTGTGTCATCCATTCCTAATTTCTTTCAGAATTTTTTTTTTTTTTTAAAGACAGAATCTCACCCTGTCGCCCAGGCTGGAATGCAGTGGCACAATCTTGGCTCACTGCAACCTCCGCCTCCTGAATTCAAGCGATTCTCCTGCCTCAGTTTTCCAAGTAGCTGGGATTACAGGCACCTGATGCCACCACTGGCTAATTTTCGTATTTTTAGTAGAGATGGGGTTTCGCCATGTTGACCAGGCTGGTCTTGAACTCCTGACCTCAAGTGATCCACTCCCCTCAGCCTCCCAAAGTGCTGGAATTACAGACATGAGCCACCATGTGCAGCCTCCTCTAGAATATTTTAATCTACACTTATTATTTGGAATTTCCTGTGCACTATCTTACATTTCTATTTATTTTAGTTTTATATCTATCTGTATTCCCATTTTGTCTTTCTCATTCTCAGATTATAACTTTATGTCTTTTAAAAGTCCAGACTTTGGTAACCACAAAATAAAGTTCAAACTATAGAGCAACTTGGGGGAAAGGGATTCCTTATGAATTACACACCATATCTAACAAACTACCTTTAAAAAGGTATTGGCTTTATTAATTTACAACACATGTTATATAAATATTATGTGTTATTTTTAGCATTATAATCCCCGTTAGCAATTTCTTATATGCCCTTTCTATATGATAGCCTTAAAATATTCTTGAATACAAGCTAGTCTTTTTATATTCTATTTCCTTACCTGTGACACTCTTTTGATTTGAGTATTTTGTGAAACCTGCTGAGCATTTTGGAGGGTTTACAAAATACTGAAGCTAAGACATCTTTCTATGATTTGTACACCTCTCTCCATTTTCTCATCTTTGAAATAAGAGAGGGATTAATGTTCTGTAGGACCCCTGCCATTAATTAATTAATTCATTCATTCATTCAATGATTACCTAAAGTCAGACATCCTGTCCTATGGTATCCTACTCCATGACTATCTAACTTTATTCTGCAGAATGTTATTCAAATATGAGGAAGGAAAAAAACACCACAATCAAATTCACTCAACAAATATGTGCTGAGAGGATACTTTCTAGCAGGGACTATCCTAGGTCTTAGGGATCCAACCATAACCAATACAAAGTCCTTGCCCATGTGGTGGTTACATTCTAATGGGGCGAAGGTCAATAAACAGTAATAGTGAGGTGGCAATAGACTACTGTGGAGAAAAATAAAGCAGTATCGGGGGATGAGAAGTGCTGAGGTGGAGGTGAGAGTTGCTCTTTTATATAAGGTGGTCAGAAAAGGCCTTCCTTTAGGCAGGGATGCAAAGGAAGAGAGAAGGGGATCCATGTGACTAGCTAGGGAAACAATGGTTTAGGCATGGCATGTGCCAGGAATAGGAGGCCAGGAGAGTCAGACTGGAGTAAGTGTGGGGAAGAATGATGAGAGATAAGGTCAGAAATGTATAAACTACTGTAAAACGAATTGCCTTTTACTATGAGTGAAGCAGGAGACCAATGGAGAGTTGTGAGCAGAGGAAAGACATCATTAAATATTTAGCAATGACTCATATTTTAAAAGGATCTTTCTGGCTGCGATGTGAAAAATAGACCAGAAGATATGATAGCATGGAAAACAGAAGGCTACTGCAATTATACAGAGCAAAGATAGTGACCATAGTGAGAATGGGCTAGATTTGGGATTTATTCTGAAAATAGATTATATATGATATAAGAAAGAAGGGACATGAATTAAGAAGAACAACTGCCTGTAATTCCAGCACTTTGAGAGGCCGAGGCAGGCAGATTACGTGAGGCCAGGAGTTTGTGACCAGCCTGGCCAACATGGTGAAACCCTGTTTCTACTAAAAACACACACATACACACGCAAACACAAAATTAGCCAGGCATGGTGGCAGACACCTGTAATCCCAGTTACTTGGGAGGCTGAGGCAGGAGAATCACTTGAACCTGGGAGCCAGAGGTTGCAGTGAGCCGAGATCACGCCACTGCACTCCAGCCTGCACAACAGAATGAGACTCCATCTCAAAAAAAAAAAAAAAAAAAAAAAAAAAGAAGGACTACAAATGACAAACAGGAGAAATGGAATTGCCATTAACCATGATGAGAAAGACTAGGGAAGAAGCAGGTATTTGGGGAGATGAGCAATCCAGAGTTTGGTTTCAGATATGCTGAGAAGCCAGCTGAATATATGGGAATAAAGGCTACAGAATACAAGAGATAGCACTGGTTAGCAATATGCATTTGGAAAGGGATGAGATCACTACAGGAGGACAGACAGACAGGGAAGTAGACTGAGGGACAAGACATAGTACAATCCTAAAAGTAGAAATTGTGGCCAAGCGTGGTGGCTCACGCCTGTCATCCCAGCACTTTGGGAGGCCAAGGTGGGCAGATCACAAGGTCAGGAGATGGAGACCATCCTGGCCAACATGGTGAAACCCCATCTCTACTAAAAATACAAAAATTAGCTGGGTGTGGTGGTGCGTGCCTGTAATCCCAGCTACTCAGGAGGTTGAGGCACAAGAATCGCTTGAACCCAGGAGGAAAAGGTTATAGTGAGCCAAGATCGCACCACTGCATTCCAGCCTGGCGACAGAGCGAGACAATGTCTCAAAAAAAAAAAAAGTAGAAATTGTGGAGTGTTGGGAACCAGTCTCAACACCACCCATAGGGCACCTAAAGTCCGGTGGAGACAAAGGATTGAGAAGAGACAAGTAAAGAGTAAAGGTCAGGAGCCAGGGGGCCACTTGTACTTTTGGAGGCTGCAAAGACTCAGAGCTCTGGTCTCCACACTGTTGAGTACAGTCACTTAGATCTGAGAAGCAGATGTTCAGGGAGAAACAGTGAAAGGGAGGCAATGCGTCATAGGTGTAATCTATAGCAATAGTGGTTTAAATGAACCTCCTTTGTGCTCAAAGAGCATATCTTTAACTTATCGGAGAGTAGCTAGTGGGAGCGGGCTTAACTAGGAGTCTGCACGTCTGTTCACATTCCAGTGTTTCAAAGGAGTGTCTTTCTCCTTGAACACAGTGTTTACAGATAAGAAAGCAGGTCTCACTCTGAGCATGGGAACATGATGGCAATTAGGAGACTTTCCTCTTCAGAGGCCTCTTGTGGTTTTCCACAACTTATTGTCCCATATTTTTATGGCCAGTTTATACAGGCACCCCACAAGCCCTTTTCCCACAAGCTGTCTTCCCAACATGGAGAAAGGAAGAAACCAGCAAAGAAGCTTTAAGACTCCTTGAAGCTCAGCAAAGAAGCTCTAAGACTCCTTGAAGCTCAGTCCTTCTCAGTATTCCTCCCTATCCACTCAGATAACATACTTCTCCCACCCTTCCCCCTTCTGCTTCAGGTGAAAACCCTGTTCCTGGTCCCCTTGTACTCTTTTACCCAGAACAAGGAGCATAGGAATTGAGGGGAGTCAAATTTGGGCCCTGCAGGAAAAGTAAGGTTCACAGGTGGAAAGCACAGGAAAATATGTCCTTTTTTATTTTATTTGGTTGAAGTTCCTGATATTTGAAAAAGCTGCAGTACCAGCGATTCTGCCCTTTGAAGGTGACTCTCTAGATAAAAGGTGAGAAAGGAAGACAAGTTTTCAGGTAAAAGGTGAAAGTCATGTTTAGGGAGCAGCTGGGCAAAGTTGAGGAGATAACACAAGGTCATTTGTAGCTCTAAACTCTCCTAGGTTCTAATCATGCCCTCTGCTAAGCTCTTAGATAGCTTCTACCCAAGGTAGAGATGGAATTCCAGAGTCCCCAAAGAACATTCACTGGTTGCAGGCATCTAATTAAAAGAATGATTAGTTTCTGATACCTGTTCTCTAACTTCACACCTTTGACTTTTACTTGTTTTTCATTCTTCAACCTTTGGTGGCCTCAGCCCCAACATCAATGTTTCACTTACAATGGGTATAGCCTAACAGCACTGTATTTTGGGAAATTTGATTGATATACTCTCCATCCAATCCTCTACGTTCATGAGGGAGATGGACATAACTTAATTTTTTCATAATGTCTTTGTCTAGTTTTCAGACCAGGATAGCACTGAACTCATAAATTGAATTTAGAAGTATTTTCTCATATTCTATATTCTGGAAGAGCTTATGTAGAACTGAATGTTCCCTGTTGAAATTTTTTTAATGAAAACTTCAATTACTTTATTAGATATAGGACTATTCAGATAATCTAGTTCTTCTGGAGTAAACGTCATAGCTTATCTTTCAAGGACTTTGCTCATTTCAACAAAGTAGTCAAATTTATGGGGCTAATGATGCCTGAAATATTCCCTAATTGTCCCTTAAATGTCAACAGAGTCTTGCATTTCTGATATTGATAATTTGTCCTCTATTTTTTCTTGGTCACTCTGTCTATAGATTTATCAATTTTATCAATCTTTTCCAAGGACTAGTTTTTCATTTCACTGATTTTACTCTACTGTTTTTCTCTAGTCAATCTCATTGATTTCTACTCTACCTTATTATTTCTTTCTTTAGTTTCAATTTGAGTTTAATTTGCTCTTCTATTTCTGCTGTTAAGGTAGATGCTCAGAGTACTGATTGGAAATATTTCTTTTCAAACATAAGCTTTTATTACTATAAATTTCCTTGTAAGTACTGTTTTACCTAAATCCTCCAAACTTTGATATGTGGTTTTTCAATTTCATCCTAATTTCCTTGTGACTTTTACTTTTGACTCATGAATCATTTCATCATTTCTAATTTTCAAATATTTAAAAAATGTTTTGATCTCTTCCAATGACTGTGTTTAGTTTAATTCTATATGGTCAGATAACATACTTTGCATACTTTTAATTCTTTTAAGTTTGTTAAGATTGTGTTTTATTGCCCAAAATGTAGTCTATCTAACATATAAAAAGAATGTATATTTCGCTACTGTTGGGTAGAGTGCTCTATAAATGTCAATTAGGTCATATAAGTTGATATTATTCTAGTCTTAAATTTCCTTATTGGTTTTCTATCTCCCTATTCTACTGATTTTTAAGAGAAAAGCACTTACATCTCTAACTATAATTGTGAATTTGTCCATCTTTCTTTTCAGTTCTAACAGGTTTTTTTTTTTAACTCCATTTTTGAAGCTCTGTTGTTAGACACATTTAAGATTATTATGTCTTTTTAGGAAAATGACTCTTATTGTTATGTTCTTTATCCTAATCATACTATTTGTTCAAAAGTTTACCTCTCTGATATTAATAGATTTGAGCTTTTTTTGGTTAGTGTTTGTATGGTATGCATTTTTCCTTCCTTATAACTTATGTCATTATATTAAAAGTGGGTTTCTCACAAAGATCACAGTTATATCTTCATATTTTTATCCAATATGAAGATCTCTTTTAATTGGTAACATCAGACCACTTACATGTAATAGAATTATTAACATGGTTAGATTCAGGTCTACCATTTTAGTATCTGTTTTCTGTTTATTCCCTGTGTTTTCTGTTCTCCTACTTGCTCTTTCCTCTTTTCCTTAGAAAATTTTTAGTATTTCCTATTTGATATTAACTTTCTGCCTATATCTTTTTATATAATTTACTGGTTCCTCATAAAAATGCGTCATAGGTGTAATCTATAGCAATAGCAGTTTAAATGAATCTCCTTTGTGCTCAAACAGCGTATCTTTAACTTATCGGATTATCAGATACATAGGTAGATAAACAGATATATAAATACATAGATATAGATATAGCAAACCTTACACAGTCTTCTTAGAGTTAACACTGTACCAGCAAGAAAAATGCAGAAACTGGTAGGGCATGGTGGCTCACGCCTGTAATCCCAGCACTTTGGGAGGCTGAGGCAGGCAGATCACAAGGTCAGGAGTCCGAGACCAGCCTGGCCAATATGGTGAAACCCCATCTCTACTAAAAACACAAAAATTAGCCAGGTGTGGTGGTGCGCACCTGTAGTAGTCCCAGCTACTTGGGAGGCTGAGGCAGAAGAATCACTTGAACCCAGGAGGCGGAGGTTGCAGTGAGCCGAGATCATGCCACTGCACTCCAGCCTGGGCAACAGAGCAAGACTCCGTCCCCCAAAAAAAAAGAAACACAAAGAAAAATGCAGAAACACTGCAACCACATAGGCCCTTTTATTTCCACCTCCCCACTAGCTTTTATGTTTAGCCATCATATATATTATATTTATACCCATATAAAAAACCTCTCAGATAGTGGGATAACTCAGGAATAAAATTAGTCCTTTATATGTATTTATCATTTGGATTGGTCCCCCTAAATATCCATCTAGTATTATTTCCCTTCAGCCTACAGAACGTCCATTAACATTTCATTAAAGCAAACATGTTAGAAATGGATACTCTTGGTCTTTATTTCATCTTCATTCTTGAAGGATATTTTCAATGGATATAGAGTTCTGGGTTAACAGTTTTCTTTCAGTACTTGAAACATGTTGTTCCACTGTTTTCTGGTTGCCATGACTTCTGATGAGAAATCTGCACTTATTCAAATTATTGTTGCCCTGTATGTATCATTTTTTCCAGCTACTTTTAAGACTTTATTTTTGGTTTTCAACTGTTTAATTACTGTGTTTATGTATGGTTTTCTTTCAGTTTCTCCTAACTGGCATTCACTGAGCTTCTTTCACCTATAAATTTGTATCTTGGCCGGGCACAGTGGCTCACGTCTGTAATTCCAGCACTTTGGGAGGCTGAGGAGGGCGGATTACCTGAGGTCAGGAGTTCGAGACCAGCCTGACCAACATGGCAAAACCTCATTTCCACTAAAAGAACCAAAATTAGCTGGGCGTGGTGGGCGGGGAAGGTGCTTGTAATCCCAGCTACTCAGAAGACTAAAGCAGCAGCTTGAACCCCGGAGGCGGAGGTTGCAGTGAGCCAAGCGAGACTCCATTTCAAAAATAAAAATAAAAATTGTATCTTTCATCAAATTTCAGAAGTTTTCCAGCATTATTTCTTCAAATATTCTTTCCTACTCCAATCTCTTTCTCCTCTCCTGGTGTTCTAATGAGGCATACGTTAGATCTTTGGAATGAACCAACAAAACTCCAAGGCTCTGTTCATTTCTTTTCAATCTCTGTTCTTCAGAAGGTTTTTTTTTTTTTTTTTTTTTTGAGACAGAGTCTTGCTGTGTCGCACAGGCTAGACTGCAATGGTGCCATGCTGGCTCACTGCAGCCTCAACCTCTTGGGCGCAAGTGGTGTTTCTGCCTCAGCTTCCTGTGTAGCTGACACCACAGGCACCCTCCACCACACCTGGCTAATTTTTTGGTATTTCTGTAGAGACAGGGTCTCACTTTGTTGCCCAGGCTGGTCTCGGAACTCCTCGAGACTCACATATCCTCAGCCTCCTGAAGTGTTGGGATTACAGGCATGAGCCACCATGTCTGGCCACAAACTGAATAATTTTTTTTTTTTTTTTTTTTTTTTTTTTTTTTTTTTTATTTTCATTACATCAGGTATAACTCCCAATGCAATCCCTCCCCCCTCCCCCCTCCCCCTTCCCCCCCCTCCCCCCTCCCCCTTCCCCCCTCCCCCCTCCCCATGATAGGCCCCAGTGTGTGATGTTCCCCTTCCTGAGTCCGAGTGATCTCATTGTTCAGTTCCCACCTATGAGTGAGAACATGCGGTGTTTGGTTTTCTGTTCTTGTGATAGTTTGCTAAGAATGATGGTTTCCAGCTGCATCCATGTCCCTACAAAGGACACAAACTCATCCTTTTTGATGGCTGCATAGTATTCCATGGTGTATATGTGCCACATTTTCTTAATCCAATCTGTCACTGATGGACATTTGGGTTGATTCCAAGTCTTTGCTATTGTGAATAGTGCCGCAATAAACATACGTGTGCATGTGTCTTTATAGCAGCATAATTTATAATCCTTTGGGTATATACCCAGTAATGGGATGGCTGGGTCATATGGTACATCTAGTTCTAGATCCTTGAGGAATCGCCATACTGTTTTCCATAATGGTTGAACTAGTTTACAATCCCACCAACAGTGTAAAAGCGTTCCTATTTCTCCACATCCTCTCCAGCACCTATTGTTTCCTGACTTTTTAATGATCGCCATTCTAACTGGTGTGAGATGGTATCTCATTGTGGTTTTGATTTGCATTTCTCTGATGGCCAGTGATGATGAGCATTTTTTCATGTGTCTGTTGGCTGTATGAATGTCTTCTTTTGAGAAATGTCTGTTCATATCCTTTGCCCACTTTTTGATGGGGTTGTTTGTTTTTTTCTTGTAAATTTGTTTGAGTTCTTTGTAGGTTCTGGATATTAGCCCTTTGTCAGATGAGTAGATTGCAAAAATTTTCTCCCATTCTGTAGGTTGCCTGTTCACTCTGATGGTAGTTTCTTTTGCTGTGCAGAAGCTCTTTAGTTTAATGAGATCCCATTTGTCAACTTTGGCTTTTGCTGCCGTTGCTTTTGGTGTTTTAGACATGAAGTCTTTGCCCATGCCTATGTCCTGAATGGTACTACCTAGGTTTTCCTCTAGGATTTTTTATGGTATTAGGTCTAACATTTAAGTCTCTAATCCATCTTGAATTAATTTTCGTATAAGGAGTAAGGAAAGGATCCAGTTTCAGCTTTCTACTTACGGCTAGCCAATTTTCCCAGCACCATTTATTAAATAGGGAATCCTTTCCCCATTTCTTGTTTCTCTCAGGTTTGTCAAAGATCAGATGGCTGTAGATGTGTGGTATTATTTCTGAGGACTCTGTTCTGTTCCATTGGTCTATATCTCTGTTTTGGTACCAGTACCATGCTGTTTTGGTTACTGTAGCCTTGTAGTATAGTTTGAAGTCAGGTAGCGTGATGCCTCCAGCTTTGTTCTTTTGACTTAGGATTGTCTTGGAGATGCGGGCTCTTTTTTGGTTCCATATGAACTTTAAAGCAGTTTTTTCCAATTCCGTGAAGAAACTCGTTGGTAGCTTGATGGGGATGGCATTGAATCTATAAATAACCTTGGGCAGTATGGCCATTTTCACGATATTGATTCTTCCTATCCATGAGCATGGTATGTTCTTCCATTTGTTTGTGTCCTCTTTGATTTCACTGAGCAGTGGTTTGTAGTTCTCCTTGAAGAGGTCCTTTACGTCCCTTGTAAGTTGGATTCCTAGGTATTTTATTCTCTTTGAAGCAATTGTGAATGGAAGTTCATTCCTGATTTGGCTCTCTGTTTGTCTGTTACTGGTGTATAAGAATGCTTGTGATTTTTGCACATTAATTTTGTATCCTGAGACTTTGCTGAAATTGCTTATCAGCTTAAGGAGATTTTGGGCTGAGACAATGGGGTTTTCTAAATATACAATCATGTCATCTGCAAAGAGGGACAATTTGACTTCTTCTTTTCCTAACTGAATACCCTTGATTTCTTTCTCTTGCCTAATTGCCCTAGCCAGAACTTCCAACACTATGTTGAATAGGAGTGGTGAGAGAGGGCATCCCTGTCTTGTGCCAGTTTTCAAAGGGAATTTTTCCAGTTTTTGCCCATTCAGTATGATATTGGCTGTGGGTTTGTCATAGATAGCTCTTATTATTTTGAGGTACGTTCCATCAATACCGAATTTATTGAGCGTTTTTAGCATGAAGGGCTGTTGAATTTTGTCAAAAGCCTTTTCTGCATCTATTGAGATAATCATGTGGTTCTTGTCTTTGGTTCTGTTTATATGCTGGATTATGTTTATTGATTTGCGAATGTTGAACCAGCCTTGCATCCCAGGGATGAAGCCCACTTGATCATGGTGGATAAGCTTTTTGATGTGTTGCTGAACCCGGTTTGCCAGTATTTTATTGAGGATTTTTGCATCGATGTTCATCAGGGATATTGGTCTAAAATTCTCTTTTTTTGTTGTGTCTCTGCCAGGCTTTGGTATCAGAATGATGTTGGCCTCATAAAATGAGTTAGGGAGGATTCCCTCTTTTTCTATTGATTGGAATAGTTTCAGAAGGAATGGTACCAACTCCTCCTTGTACCTCTGGTAGAATTCAGCTGTGAATCCATCTGGTCCTGGACTTTTTTTGGTTGGTAGGCTATTAATTATTGCCTCAATTTCAGAGCCTACTATTGGTCTATTCAGGGATTCAACTTCTTCCTGGTTTAGTCTTGGAAGAGTGTAAGTGTCCAGGAAATTATCCATTTCTTCTAGATTTTCCAGTTTATTTGCGTAGAGGTGTTTATAGTATTCTCTGATGGTAGTTTGTATTTCTGTGGGGTCGGTGGTGATATCCCCTTTATCATTTTTAATTGCGTAGATTTGATTCTTCTCTCTTTTCTTCTTTATTAGTCTGGCTAGTGGTCTGTCAATTTTGTTGATCTTTTCAAAAAACCAACTCCTAGATTCATTGATTTTTTTTGGAGAGTTTTTTGTGTCTCTATCTCCTTCAGTTCTGCTCTGATCTGATAATTTCTAATGATCTGTCTTCAACTTCTGGCTCTTTCTTCTGTTATCACTATTCTGCTATGGCATAATCCAGGATATTTTCTATTTCAGATAAAGTACTAGCCACATAACGGAAATTTCAACAAATTTCTGCAGGGGTATGGTTCACATAAGATAACATTTTAGGAAACAATCATCTACCAATCTAGTTACAACCTAAGAAATAAGTGGATGAATTTACTACTTAATCAAAAGTGGACCTAATTTTACCTACTACTTAAGTATCAGACAAGCCCTTGGCTCCAATATATTGGTCTTTCTAATAATCTTCAGGGAAGTACCCTGAGGACAACATACCAAACAGCAGAATATAGTACCTATTCCCAAAGAATACTTAAAACCAAAAGAGAAAAATAAAGGAAAAAAACAGAAAAACAGCAAAGAACATAATGAAGACATACCAATTAAAGACAGAAGGAAGGGTGCTCTCAGGCTCCTTACCCTGAGCTATCTGTTTGTCCCATTCTATTCTAAATAGACACTTTGTCTTATAATACTTAATTTATTAATATGAATACTACTCTCTTCATCTCACAATGGAGCCTGAAATTATTGATCCTATGAATTTAGAGTCTATAACAGAACCAATTTCAAATAGAAATTCGGAAAAAATCAAGATAGATAACTCTAATGCTTTCTGAGGATGACTTAAGGGGGAAAACAGTAACAGGGCGTATAAAAACATTCCACAGTTCAAAAGAAGAGGATCTACTGGAGAAGTATGAACAAATTATCTGGGGAAAAAGTTGGACATAAAAGAGAAAAACCATGGGAAATACGTCTAATTCATATTCCTAGTGAGATTTGAGGGGAAATGGCATTTTTTGAAAAAAGAATGACTTTGGAATAGCAAAGAAAACTTTCAGATAAAGACATAATTACCAAATTTTAAAATATAATGAGAAAAGAAAGGATAATGTCAAAAATTCTAAACTGACTTAAAATGCCAGCTCAAAAACATATCCTAAAAATGACAGGAAAGGTTAGAGAGGTCAATCTGACAGGGGAGAAGGCAGAGGCAGACACAGAGGATGGACCCAAGAAATATAATATACACATAATAGGAAGGCCAAGAAGAACTGGCAGACAGAAAAAGGAGAAAATAAATAGCAGACAAATATTCTCTAAGTAAAACAGATGTAAAATTTTAGAATCAAAGGGTTCATTAGTAGCATAACAAATCAGTAAAGAAAAAACAAACCACATCTTGAATAAATTTTCTTTTTCTTCAGAATATGAAAAACATCTACATGTCCAGACAGTTAAAACAGATTCTTTAAAAGAGAAAGAGAAAAAGCAATCTCAGAGGCAGAGCAAGATGGTGCAATAGAAAGCTCCACCAATCGTCCCCTCAAGGACAAAAAAGTTAACAACTATCTACACAGAAAAAATCACCTTCATAAGAACCAAAAATCAGGCGAGCACTCATAGGACTTGTTTTGAACTTCATATCACTGAAAGAGGCACAGAAGAGATTATAAAAGAAACAGTCCTGAATCACCAACGCCACCCTTTTCCTCAGAGTGGTGAGGCTCCTCTTCCAGCAGCAGTGCATGGTATGGAGGGTATCTCTGGGCACTGGGGAAGGGAGAATACTGCAATTGTGAGGCATTGAACTCCGTGCTGTCCTGTTAAAGCAGAAAGGAAAACCAGACCAAACTCAGCTGATGCCCACCCACAGGCAGAGCATTTAAACCAGCCCTAGCCAGAAAGAAATCCCAGAGGTCTGAACTTGAGTCTCTGGAAAACCTCGCCACCGAGGGCTACAGCACTGTGTGTCTCCAAGTAAACCTGAAAGACAGTCTAGGCCATAAGGACTGCAACTCTTTGGCAAGTCCTACGGCTGAATTAGGCCTAGAGACATGGACTGAGGGAGCATGCAACATACTGAGACAACACCTGGGGCAGCCAAGGGAGTGCTGACATTACCTCTCTCCTAACCCCAGGTTGCACAGCTGGTGGCTCCAAAAGAGACCCCTCTCTTCCACTTAAGAAGAGGAGAGGGAAGAGTGGGGAGGACTTTGTCTTGCATCTTGGATACCAGCTCAGCCACAGCAGGATAGGGCACCAGTCAGAGCCATGAGGCCCCCATTCCAGGACCTAACTACTCCCAGATGACATTCCTAGACACACCCTCGTCCAGAAAGGAACTTGCTGCCTTGAAGGAAAGGGCCGAGGCGTGGCAGCATTCATCATCTGCTAACTGAAGAGCCCTTGGGCCCTGAATAACCAGCAGCAATACCCAGGTACTACATTGAGGGCCTTGGGTGAACCACTGAGACTTGTTGGTTTCAGGTGAGACTCAGCACATTCCCAGCTGTGGTGGATATGGGGCAAAACTCCTGCTTGAGAACAGCAGAGGGGAAAGTAAAGGGGGCTTTGTCTTGCACCCTAGGTACCAGTACACCCACAGCAAGGTAGAGTACCAAGTGGGTTCTTAGCGTCCTCAATTCCAGAACTTGGCTCTTGGACAGCATTTCTGGACATGTCCTGGGCCAGAGGGGAGCCCACTGCCCTGAAGGGTGAGTCCCAGGCCAAGCAGCATTCATGAAAAGTACTGCCAGGGTACCCCCGATAGCTTTTTGTGAATGCTGACTTAAGAGACCTTGGGCCTTAAGGGACTATGGGGGTACTCTGGCAGTACTCTTTCTGGCCTGGGGTGGTGGTGGCTACAGGTTGAGGCTCCTCTGCCTTTGGAAACGGGAGGGAAGAGTGGGAAGGATTGCACGTTGTGGTTTGAATGCCAGCTCAGCCATAATACAACAGAACACTAGGTAGACTTCCAAGGTTTCTGATTCTAGTCCCTGACTCCCAGGGCTCCCAGACAGAACTTCTTGACTCATCCGGGGCCTGGGGGACCTCGCCACCCTTAAGGGAAGGGCACAGGCCTGTTTGGCTTTGCTACCTGCTGACTGTGGAGCCCCAGGGCCTTGAGCAAATATGGTAATAGCCAAGAAGCGGTTACAGCAGGCCTTATGCAAGACCCAGTGCTGTGCTGGCTTTAAGTCTGACCCAGCATATAGTACTGGTGGCCACAGGGGTGCTTATGTCACCATCCTCAGCTTTATCTAGCTCAAAACAGAGGAGAGGCTCTGTATGTTTGGAAGAAAGTAAGGAAAGAGAACAAGAGTCTCTGCCTGGTAACCCAGAAAATTATCCTAGATCTGTTTCAAGACCATCAAGGCAGCACCTCTATGAGTCTGCAAGAACCACAGTGTTACTGGGCTTGGGGTGCCCCCTAAAGCAAATACAGCTTAGATTATAACACCCATGTTCTTTCAAACATCTGGAAAGATTTCCCAAGAAGGATGGCTATTATGCCAAGGGGGTGAAGACTACAATAAATACCTAACTCTTCAATGTCCAGACACCAAAGAACATCTACTAGCATCAACCTCTATGAGGCTACAAAAATCACAGCACTATTGGGCTTGGGGCCCAAGTCCCTGTGAATACTAGAAAGCCTTCCCAAGAAAGATAAGCATAAACAAGCCCAGGCTGTGATGACTACAATAAATACCTAACTCTCCAATGCCCAAAAACTGATGAACATCTATAAACATCAAGACCATCCAGGAAAATACGACCTCACCAAACTAAATAAGGCACCAGGGACCAATTCTGGAAAAAGAGAAATATGTGACCTTTCAGATAGAGAATTCAAAATAGCTGTCTTGAGAAAACTCAAAGAAATTCAAGATAACATAGAGAAGGAATTAAGAATTGTATCAGATAAATTTAACAAAGAGATTGAAACAGTTAAAAAGAATCAATCAGAAATTCTAGAGTTGAAAAATGCAGTTGATATACTAAAGAATGCATCAGAGTCTCTTACCAGCAGAACTGATAAGCAGAAGAAAGAATTCATGAGCTTGAAGACAGGCTCTTTGAAAATACACAATCAGAGGAGACAAAAGAAAAAAGAATAAAAAAGAATGAATCATGCCTACAAGATCTAGAAAACAGCCTCAAAAGGGCAAATCTAAGAGTTATTGGCATTAAAGAGAAGGTAAAGACATCGATGGGGGTAGAAAGTTTATTCAAAGGGATAATATCAGAGAACTTCCCAAACCTAGAGAAAGATATCAACATTCAGGTACAAGAAGGTTATAGAACATCCAGCAGATTTAACTTAAAGAAGCCTACCCTAGGACATTTAATAATCAGATTCCCAAAGGTCAAGGATAAAGAAAGGATCCTAAAAGCAGCAAGAGAAAAGGAACAAATAACATACAAGGGAGCTCCAATATGTGCAGCAGCAGACTTTTCAGCGGAAACATGTAAGGTTTCCTAACATATTTAAAAGTGCTGAAGAAAAATAACTTTCACCTAAGAATAGTATATCCAGGGAAAATATGCTTCAAACATGAAGAAGAAATAAACTTTCCCAAACAAAAGCTGAGGGATTTCATCAATGCCAGGCCTATCCTACAAGAGATGCTAAAGGGAATACTTCAATCAGAAAGAAAATGACATTAATGAGCAATAAATTAGGTACAAAAACTTACTGAAGGTACAAAACTTACTGGTAATAGTAAGTACACAGAAAAACAAGGAATATTATAAAACTGTAACTGTGATGTATAAACTATTCTTATCCTGAGTACAAAAACTAAAAGATGAACCAATCAAAAATGGTAACTACAACAAGTTTTCAGGACACGGTACAATAAGATATAAACAGAAACAACAAAAGGTTAAAAAGTGAGGAGACAAAATTAAAGCACAGAGTTTGTATGAGTTTTCTTTTTGCTTGTTTGTTTATGCAAATAGTGTTAAATTACTATCAGGTTAAAATAATGGATTATAAGATAGTATTTGCAAGCGTCTGGTAACCTCAAACCAAAAAACATACAAGATATAAAGAAAAAGTAAAAAACAAAAAACTAAATCATACTACCAGAGAAAATCCCTTCACTAGAAGAAGACAGGAAGGAAAGAAAGAAGGAAGAGAAAACCATAAAATAACTAGGAAACAAATAACAAAATAGCAGGAATAAGTCCTTAATTATCAAATAACATTTAACATAAATGGACTAAACTCTCCAATCAGAAAAACACAGAGTGGCTGAATGGATGAAAAAAAAAACCCACTGATTTGTTGCCCACAAAAAAAACCACACTTTACCCATAAAAACATGTATCAGCTGAAAACAAAGGTATGGAAAATGACATTCCATCCCAATGGAAATGAAAAAAGAGCAGGAGTAACAATACTGTATCTTTACTGTAACTTTCTATGTTTAGATATACAAATACTTACCATTTTGTTACAATTGCCTACAGTATTCAGTACAGTAACATGCTGTACAGATTTACAGCCTAGGAAGAATAGACTATGTCATATAGCCTAAGTGTGTAGTAAGCTTGTGTAAGTATACTAGGTTTGTGTAAGTACACTCTATGATGTTCACACAACAAACCGCCTAAGGATGCATTTCTCAGAAAGCGTCCCTGTCATGCATGACTCTAAGTGATGCATGACTGTATTGAATAATAATCTAGATCCAAAAATTCACATAATTTTTAAATCTAGTTTTTTGAAAAGGATGAAATTATGTTTAATTTTTAATTTCCACTGGTCATTCTTTAAAGCAATAAAGATGAGATAAAATTCAGATGCTAGCTAATTCACAGGTAACAAAAACGGACAGAAAAGGTTTCAAAGGATTTCAGACCCAACTGTAACTCTTAAGAATCAACAGCCAAGAATAAATAGAGATACAGAAAGTTAACTGACCCTTATTTTGTATCCCAGAGACTACACTGGAGCAAAACTGATAGAAAAACCACTAAAGTTCTATAGGTGTCACATCACCAGTAAAACCTCAGGCCCAATAACCAGGAATTCATCCTGATGCACACCAACACTGCAGAAAAATCTTGGTCTTTTAAACAATTTCCAACCCAATAATTTTTAAAAAGATGCAAGCAACAGCCCCAAGTTGAATCCTTTAAAGCATACATAGAACCAAAGCATTGTTATTGAAGGAAGAAAGGGAAAGAAGGGATAAACACTCAGTCTGGAAAGATTTATACCAAACTATTTATTACAGTCATTAACTCAAAACAATGTACCACCATACCCAGCTAATTTTCTTATTTTGACAAAAATTTTAAACATCATAGATCAACTGTAACTTTTCCAATTGGCTTATTAAGATTTCTTTCCAGTGGGGCACGGTGGCTCACGCCTGTAATCCCAGCACTTTGGGAGGCCAAGGCGGGAGGATCATGATGTCAGGAGATCGAGACCATCCTGGCTAACATGGTGAAACCCCTTCTCTACTAAAAAATACAAAAAATTAGCTGGGCGTGGTGGCGGACATCTGTAGTATCAGCTACTCGGGAGGCTGAGGCAGGAGAATGGCGTGAACCTGGGAGGCAGAGGTTGCAGGAGGTTGCAGTGAGCCGAGATCGTGCCACTGCACTCCAGCCAGGGCGACAGAATGACACTGTGTCTCAAAAAAAAAAAAAAAAAAAAAAAAAAAAAGAAGATTTCTTTCCATGGTTTCAGCTTGCATTCCTGCAGGGCATAGACCTGCACTACCAAGAAAAGCAGGGACTGCCCTTATTT
This sequence comes from Macaca thibetana thibetana, assembly GCF_024542745.1. Lineage (NCBI taxonomy): Eukaryota > Metazoa > Chordata > Mammalia > Primates > Cercopithecidae > Macaca > Macaca thibetana. Next base: position 103,253,059 of record NC_065583.1, on the reverse strand, counting down.
ATTTCTTTAAACTATGGCTCTTACATCCCATTAAGGTAATTTATTTCACTAAATCCCTGGATACTATTTAAAATTTCTGTCAAAACATTAACTCTTTTACTGTCAGTTATAAATTTATGGGAAAGTGAAAACACAAAAATCAATATTTAGTATACTATAACTTAAAACATTAGAAAAATTGAAAATTAACTTGGCCAGGCACACTGGCTCACATCTGTAATTCCAGCACTTTGAAAGGTTGAGGTGGGAAGATCACATAAAACTAAGAGTTCTACACCAGCCTGGACAATATAGCAAGACTCTGTATCTACAAAAAATAAAAATAAAAAAATTAGCTGGGCATAGTGGTACACATCTGTAGTCCCTGCTACTCAGAAGGCTGAGGTGGGAGGAACGCTTGAGCTCAGGAGTTCAAGACTACAGTGAGTTATGACTGTACCACTGTACTCCAGCCTGGACAACAGAAAAAGACCCTATCTCTTAAAAAAAAAAAGCAAAGAAAATTAACTTATCAAGAGTAGTTTGAACAGAGTTTGTTCTCTTATCAGTGTTTAACTCATTATACTGAGGAAGTATCTTTTGTATTCCTCAGTAAATTATCAAGCTCCTTTCTAAGTCTGGATCAGCTTCCAACATTTTATCCTTTGCATTTTCAATGTTCTCAACTATCTCCTAAAGTTCCTTTAATGAATGTGAGGTCTTCTGCCGGCAGAACTTCCTCTGAGACAGCTTCATTTTCTTCAACAAAATCACTTTCATCATTTATGCTGGTTGAAAATCTCACCTTTACCAAGCTCCTCCAGCTATAAATTCAGAGTCTCTTAAAAACTTGTAATGTCAATAGTTCCACAGCCAGCTATTTCTGTATAACTTCATTTATATTCTACCTGATTTTCATTACATGTTATCACTTTTCATTTCTTTGCTGTACTTTCAGTTTGTTGGGCAAATGCCTCTTTCAATTATTCATTTCTGTAAAATGTCACATGTGTTTCTTGCTGGGAGACAAAGAGGCAACACAACTACATGCTTTGTTGTCTGTGCATAAACTGAGTAACAGATGCACAGTGACCAATCGCTGACAGATTTTGAAAGAAGTGACATGATTGGTCATGGATCATGATACATGTCTGTAATTTATATAGTTATTTGTAGAATGAAGAGCTAGCAGTCAAGTTTGTACATTATCCAAGTACACAATTAATATACCATGGTAAATGAAATTTGAACCATATTGTTAGGGGATTGGTGTTACTTAACTAAACTGTAGTAATTGAAATTCATGTGTACAAAAGCCATGCAAAGCAAGAACTGCCTGCCCATAAATCCTCTTATGTATAAAGCATAACATTAACAAATCAAAAATTTACAATGGAATCCTCAAAATTGCCCCTACACTGCCAAATAGCATAAACATGAAAGCACGGATCAAGTCAATTATAGATGTCCTACAGATACAATTAGTTCTTGACTTTAATATATTTCATTATCATACCACCTCACTTTTTAACAGAGCATGCTAATACCTGTTAACCATCTTTCTTAAATGTAATTTGGACTTTAATATATCAAGAAAGGAAGAGAGATCTGAAGCTCTCATATGATGGCACTGCCTGCTGGAAAACAGTATTGTTTTAGTTGTGTCATAGCCTTATTACAGTAGTTTATTTATGCAATTATGCAAATGTATTCAATTTTGACCTTATTATATAAAATTAAGTGGAAAATAAGATCAGCAATGGTGATGAGAAATAGTATTAATAAGAAAAATCGGTTTTATGAATTTGATTCCACTGAAACAAAAGCAAAACTCCTTAGCATCAGATAGTCACTAGAATTAAGCAAGTTTCTCTGTGAATGTGGAAAAACAAATGAGATCTAGAGAGTGCAACACAAATTGCAAACCTATTTTACTAAAGATGGTATATACAACTAAAACCCTGGAAAAATAAAAAATTAAAATTAAAAAATTAAAAATAATTAAGGAACTATATTATATCCTTAGTTCTCTGGCAATAGAATCCTCATAACTTATTAATCAATTGTTTATGTTTTGTTTTACAGCTGAACACTGGTGAATGCTCTTATATTTAATAATATTTATTAGAAGTTCTAGGCTTCTAAACTGAATAAAGGTTTTCTATTGGTAGTAAGAGAATTTGAAAAACAGATGAAAGTATGCTCACAACATTTAGGCTGTGAAAGGACAAAAAATCATTCTTTAGTATCCCTCTTTGTAGGAGGTCAAAATAGGCTTGTATATCATCTTCTTTTGTCTTCAAAATGACTAATACCTCATTCTCATAGTAGAAATACCTTGAAATTAGATACAGGGAAATTAAAACAAAGAAAAGATAAAATTAAAACCTAAGTTTCTTGATTTTTGATACTTCAATAATGTACCTTTTTGTTTAACATTTTTAGACAGGAAATTCTAAGTTAATATTAACAGCAAATAGAATATTAGACTTGGTATTTAACATATTATTTAATATATATATTTAATATAGTATAACCACTGCTTGTCCATTTTTCCAAAATTGAAGTAAACAAGTATTTTACCTACCCCAACAATCCGCTTCATAGCATCCAATTTAGCAGAGTCTTTGTTGCTCTCTAACATTTGCTTTAGATCTTCATTCCTATTACAAAAGAGAAGGAAAAAAATCCATACTTTGATTTTTATAATAGGTAGCTTAAAATACATCATTTTCATAAGAATTAGAAATAATATCATGGGCAATGTTAAGTAACTGCAGCAAGAAGGTCGCCATCTGCAGGCCAGGGAGAGAGGCCTCATCAGAAACCAAACCGGCCAACACCTTAATCTTGTACTCCCAGGCACTAATTGTGAGAAAATTAATTTCTGCTGATTAAGCCACCCAGTCTGTGGCATTTTGTTATGGCAGCCCTAGCAAACTAATACAAGCATTAAATATTACAAACTGTCATTGCAAGAAAAAAAAAAAAGTAAAAGCTAAGCACATTTTTTTCAAAAGGAATAAAGGCAATGAAATTTATTATGAAAAAAAAAATGAGCCTTACTTTCCAAACAGCTGATAAAATTAAATGCAATGGTGACCACTAGTGAAGACAAAATGCAATTAAATAATTAAAACACCTACTTCTTCCTAATCAAAAATACAGCTTGAAAATATTTAAACAGTAGAGGCAGTTATAAAAACTGTCTCGGAGAACATACGACTATTAACATACTATAAATGTTCACCTTAAGGAATTTAGGATCCCTGCATAAAACTTTTCAGGCTCTTTCACATTTCACAGGTAACAGAAAAGGGAGAGAAATTAACCATATATGTGACTGTATTTTGTTCTTTTGCTTTTTGCTGTATTTTCCTATTTACTTAATGACTATGTATACTTTTATAATGAAAATCCTAAACCCTAAAAGAAACCTTTAAAAAAATTTTACTGAAGTTAGGTAAGAAAAAAAAAGGAATTAGATAGGAACTAAATAGAAAGGAAATGTGGTCACACACATACATGACAAAAAACGAAGAAAATAATTTTCTCCTGCTTGTTCCCCTTTTCTGTTCCCCAAAAGTGTCCCATTATTCTCCTCTACCAGTTTTATCTGGAGAGAGAAGTGACCAATGAAGAGGAATGAAGTGTCAATTTTTAGAACAGCCCAACCTCTAATTCCAGGCATAGTCTTACTCATAAACTAATGGAAACTTGGTTTGCTCATCTAAAGCCCAAATTCCCAGAGTGCCCAGAACAAGCACCTGCTCTCTGGAACTAAAAACAAGAAAACGGAATCTCAATATTAAAGCTAAAGGTTTTGCTCTTCATGTTTAACAGAAAAGCTAGTCTTCAACAACAAATACTGCATTAACACAGGCAGAGAAACTAATAACTCTGAGGTTCAGAGAAGAGACAAGAAAAATCCTAGGCACTGTTTCAGCCTGATGTAATGTTGAACTTCTCACATATGTCGTAAGGATCTATTTAAAATTCTGATATAAATTACATGTTTCTTCCTAAATTCCTCTTTGCCTGTCACCAGAACAGTAAAGATTTAGAAAAGTTAATACCGTAACACCTACTTTACCTTCAAAATATATTAACTTTTATTAAGTTCTTTTAGGTCTACCTTCTTCATTACGTAGATTCAAATATGACCGGTTAACATGTATTACTGCATAAATCTTAGATACCAATTGTTTTGCTAAATATCAATATTTGAGTCAAAATAATGCTGAATTAGCAATATTTTCCTCAACTCTTTGCTGCAAACCAATAGTTGTTTCAAATATATACATTTTTAATTTACCTGTGTCTTCACTTACCTAGTTACCTGTGGCTTTCTAGCTTTGAGTATTAGGATACCAACTTTATTTTTACATAAGTGACATCTTGTGGTGTTAAATGGTATAACTTTTCCTTTCATGTTCAAAATAGGCCAGTTTTAAGTTTCAAAGGACAGAGAATATATAACTGAAGGGTTAAGGCAAATCTTACTATTACCAGGAAAGTCATTCTTATTTTAGCCCCAGAATGAACTAGTAACTATAACTGAAAAATAAAGTTTACCGGTTATATATAAGAACTAGGGAAGTGTTAGGGTTTTTATGTAGTGTAAATTACCTCTCTTTTTAATAAATCTATAATCCATAACTCATTAAAACCTTCTACTCTTTCTAAAGACAACATAAATTAAGGGGAAAATTAAGACTATGTAGTACTGTACACTATATCAGTGCTACTCAAAGTATCATCTGAGAAAGTCTGGTCCAAGAATCATTACCAATTCACAAATTTGTGTTACTAAACCATGAGGAGATAGGTACCAAAATTCAGAATAAGCACATTGAGAAACGTGATGGAACAATTTGACAATGTAATTTTATGTTTATTGAATCTAATTTAAAAAGTGGGGGGCTTGTATTTTATTTTGTGTGCCTTTTTCATTTTATTTTTCTTTAATTTTATTATGTTTTTGTTTGTCGCCCAGGCTGGAGTGCAGTAGTGTGATCTTGACTCACGCAACCTCTGCCTCCTGGATTCAAGTGATTCTCCTACCTCAGCCTCCTGAGTAGCTGGGATTACAGGTGTGCATCACCACAGCCGGCTAATTGTGTATTTTAAGTAGAGATGGCGTTTCATCATGTTGGCCAGGATTATCTCGAACTCCTGACCTCAGATCATCTGCCAACCTCAGCCTCCCAAAGTGCTATGATTACAGGCACGAGCCACCATGCCTGGTCCATTTTATTTTTCTAGTAATTTATTTTTTATTGTATTTTGTAGAAGTATCCATCTATATTGGACTGGAAATTTTAAAAAGAAAAAAGAAAGAACCTTTACCATTTGAGAGCCCCACACTACAAAGTTACCTTCTTTTTCCTCAAAATTATGGTACACAAAATTTGTGTACCATAGAAAGCAACACCTAAAACTTACATCCAGGAATGATGGACTGGAAAACTGATAAGGAATAGCAATTTCCAATCAGAGATACATACCCAAAAAAGGATGTATAAAAGGTTGGACCTTTATGGAGTCCTGCCAAAAATTTCCAAAACACAGGTACCTCTTTAAGCATAGAGAACCACTCCAATAAAAGATGCTACTATCAAAGTGGTGCACTGCAAATATGAATGGATGTGCAGGAAAAAACGCTGGAAACAGAGTCAGAACTTACCATTTCCCAGTGCTATGTAGCCAAAGGGAGTGGCCCTCATAATGTTTTTGTGCAAAACATTAAGGCTTAGGAACATTTCCAGTTCACTTAGGATCTAAGCTGGAGAGTGCTCAGAACTTTGGCTCTTTCTGTTGACATCTGACACACATGACCACTACTCTTCCATCTTGAAATTCCCTCCTCCTTTAGATTCTGTAGCTCTATTCTCATCTGGTTCTCCATTCGCATTTGTGACACAGCAATGAACAAAAATGACAGAAAAACCCTTGCCCCCACGGGGATTTCATTCTATTAAGTAAAAGAAACAGCAAACATAATAAGTAAGAAATTTTAAAATCATGAGGTAATACAGCAGGAAAACTTTTGGCACAAAGCATCCACTTAATAAATGCAACAGTGAATAGAAACAAAAAACTCCATTGCTAGTGTCTTTACCTCCTCACTCATCTATTAACTTTCTAGGCTGGGCACAGTAGCTCACGCCTGTAATCCCAGCACTTTGAGGGGCTGAGGTGGGAGGATCACCTGAGGTTGGGAGTTTGAGACCAGCCTGACCAACATGGAGAAACCCCATCTCTACTAAAAATACAAAATTAGCCAGACATGGTGGCACATGCCTGTAATCCCAGCTATTTGGGAGGCTGAGGCAGGAGAACTGCTTGAACCCGGGAGGCGGAGGTTGCAGTGAGCTGAGATGGTGCCATTGCACTCCAGCCTGGGCAACAAGACTGAAACTGCATCTCAAAAAACGAAAAACAAACTTTCTAAAAGTCAGAATCATATATTATCCAAATAAATATGAATATTCCTCCTATACTGTTCACAAGATTAAAAAGAAAAAAGCCTACAGACACTTCCTCAACTCTTGGTAATCTCATTTACCCTTAATTTAAAATGTCTGTCATACAGGGTAACAAATAACCTCTTAATTTAAAAATCCAAGGTAAAATCTCATGAATAGTTTCAGATTATTCCTCTGTACTTGTGAGGACTAAACTGACCGTTTTTCTCTCTTGCCCAAATTCCTAAGAGGCATGAGGAGTCATGCCCTACAAACCATAAATTCTCATCAGATGGGTTTTAATTTAACCCCATATAATGTGGTTTACTTTCCAACCTGACTCTAGCATAACGTCACATGACATATAAAGAAGGCAATCAAAATATTTTACTCCAAAATATGCTTCTTTGCCATATTTTTGAACCAGCCCTGCAAAGCAGCCTTTTGTGGAAAAAAATCTGCATCTGTAAAGAATCTCTATTAACACAGTTTCCCCTTCCAGGCTCTAACAATTCTAAAGAGATTAACTGGGAGTCCAGCACCTTTTAAAGATCTGAATAAGAAACACTTGCCATCTACTGTCTCTAAGGGCAGCCACCTAAGAGACTTCCTAAGAACCTTGGTCTCTACAGTCCTTTATCCTAACCCAGCCACACCTTTCTCTTGATCCCAGGTTTTTCGATAAGAGCTTAACTCTTTCAACTAATTGCCAATCAGACAATCTTTAAATCCACCTATAACCTGTAAGCCCCCTGCTTCAAGCTGTCATGCCTTTCCCAACTGAGCCAATGTATACCTCACATGTACTAACCGATGTCATATGTCTCCTTAAAACATATAAAATCAAGCTGTAACCCAACCACCTTGGGCACATGTTCTCAGGATCTCTTGAGGTCATGGTTACTCATATTTGGCTCAGAATAAACCTCTTCAATTATTTTACAAAGTTTGGCTCTTTCTGTTGACATCTGATACATATGACCACTACTCTTCCATCTTGAAATTCCCTCCTCCTTTAGTTTCTGAAGCTCTATTCTCATCTGGTTCTCCATTCGCATTTGCGACACAGCAATGAACAAAAATGACAGGAAAAACCCTTGCCCTCATAGGGATTTCATTCTATTAAGTAAAAGAAACAAGAAACATAATACATAAGACATTTTTAAATCATGGGGTGACATAGGGGAAAAAAATACAGAGCAAGAGGATACAGAAAGGAAAGAAGGAGGCAATTTTAATAGAATGGTTTGAGTAAAGTGACATCTGAACAAAGATTTTCAAATAAGAGAGTTAGTTATGCAGATATCATGGGGAGCAAAGTGGGGCAGGGAGGATAAGCACTCAGGTGAAAGAATACAAGCAGGTCAAATAACTCTAAAGGTTTTTGGTGTTAACTCTGAATAAATAAAGAACTGCAGGTTTTGAACAGAGGAGAGTCATGATCTATTGTTTAACAGGATCATTCTGGCTGCTACATTCAGAATATCAACTGTAGGAACTTCCATATCTGTCCATGACACTGTAGCTTATAAAAAACTAAACCTGACACAGAAAATAACTATAAAAGCTGAAATACATACATATATACACACATATATGTGTGTATATGTGTGCATATACGTATACACACATACAAGTACTCTTAAGGGGCCATGATCCTTGAAAGAAGAGAAGCACAAAAAGTGAGCTCCTAGGCCAGGACAAGTGGCTCACACCTATTAATATAATCCCAGCAGTTTGGGAGGCCAAGGCTAGTGGATAGCTTGAGCTCAGGAGTTTGAGACCAGCCTGGGCAACATGGTGAAATCCCATGTCTACTAAAAATACAAAAAGGAGCCAGGTGTGGTGGCATGCGCCTATAATCCCAGCGCTCAGAAGACACAGTGGGAGAATCTTGAGCACAAGAGGGTGAGGCTGCAATGAACCGTGATGATGCCACTGCTCTGCGGCCTGGGTGACAGAGTAAGACCCTGTCTCTCTCAAGGGAAAAAAATTTTTAAAAAAGAGCTCCTCATTCACACCAGCTTTTTCCCCCAGTACATTTCCCAAATTGCCATGTGGGAGAATAGAACTCAAGGAGAAGTCATAGTCTTAATAACTTGAGAAGACAAATGTTGAAGTCCAGGGCTGCCAGAGTGACTGACACTTGAAGGACAAAATTACAGAGGAGGGAACCAGAGATAAGGTACACAAAAATCTGTGTGCAAAATGCTGGCTACAATTCTTAAGGCAAGATTCCAGGAAACACAGCAAAAAACAGCAGCTGGGAGGTGAAATACCTAAGCAGAGATTTCAGCAACCACACATTATTGGGAAGAGAAGCTAGAAATCAAGTCTGTCCTCAGAAGACAGGATTTGGTGAGTGCCCTGGACTTTGGACTTTCCATTAAGATTACTGAAGGGCCACAAAGAGTGCTAAGGAAGATGCCCGAGGAGCGTAAGAAGTTCCATAAACAAGACCTTAACAAGTCTAAAACTGAGCTTTGACAAGATCAGAATGATCTGCTTACATTCTATTTGCTCGGCTGGAAAAAAAAACAAAAACAAAAACCCAGCCTTGTATGGAAGAAGCTATCACCCAAAGCTTCAACAATCATTTTTATCCTAAATACTTAGCATCTGATCAAAACTTACAAGACATACTAAAAACAGGAAGAAATTACCCCCACCCAAAAAAGAAAAAAAAAAAAACAGGAGCCGATCCATGAGTGACTCAGATACCAGTTATCACACAGGGATTTTAAAATAATTACAACTAATAGGGTCAGGAAAATGTAGAAAAGACAGACAAAACAGATGAAACAATACAGAAATCAACAAGAAGTAGAATCCATACAAAACAATCAAATGGACATTCAGAACTGGAAAATACAGTATCTGAAATTAAGAACTCATTAGATAGGTATAATGGCAAACTGGAAATAGGAGAAAAAAAGGATTATTGAACTTCAAGGCAGGTCAAGAGAAAATATACAAATTGAAGCACAGAGAAATAAAAGAATGGAAAAAATAGAAGAGCATCAGAGGCATATGAGATAAAGTTAAAATTTCTAACATACCTCTAATTAGAGTCCCAAAGAGAAAAGAGAGAGTATGAAACAAAAGCAGTATTTCAAGAGATAATGGTTAAGAATTGTTCTGAACCTATGAAAGACATAAACCCACATATTTAAAAATCTTAGAAAAAAAGGACAAACATAAAACTACACCAGGTACAGCATAGTCAAACTGCTGAAAACAAGAAACAATGAGAAAAATCTTAAAAGCATCCAGAGGCTGAGCAAGGTGGATCATGCCTATAATTGAGCACTTTGTGAGGCCAAGGCAAGAGGATTGCTTAAGGCCAGGAGTTCAAGACCAGCCTGTGCACAACATAGTGAGACCCAGTCTCTATAAAAAATATATTTTTTAAAAAATTAGCTGGGCATGATGGTGTGCACCTATAGTCCTAGCTACTCAGAAGGCTGAGGCAGGAGGATTGTTTGAGCCCAGGAGTTCAAGGCTGCAGTGAGCTATGATTACACCACTGCACTCAGCCTGGGTGAGACCCTATCTCTTTTTTCTTTTCTTTTTTTTTTTTTAAGCATCCAGAAAATTACCTTGAGACAGGAGTCAACAAACATAAAGGGCCAGACAGTAAATATTTTAAGTTTTACCAGTCATATACCATCTCTGATGTAACTACTCAATTCTGCTATTGTACAATGAAAGCATCTATAGGTAATATATAAACAAATGGACATGGTTGTATTCTAATTAAACTTTATGTACATAAACAGATAGGTGGTTTGTTGGCCCCTACCTTAAAAGGAATAACATTTCAACAGACATTATAAAGGCCAAAAGATATCAGAATGACATATTTAAAGGGCTGGAAGAGAAAAGAATGCCCACATAGAATTCTATACCCAGGATATTAAAAATATCCTTTATTTCACTAAAGGTGAAATGAAGTGGTTTTCAAACAAATAAAAGCTGAAGATCTGCTGCCTGGATATAGGGTATCATTTCAAAACGAAAATAATTTTACATTTATATGCAATTTATATGGATTCTAAATTTGCAATTTCCATATATAAAGCAAATGCTGACAGACTAATGGAAGAAAAACACACATTCATAATCATGATTGGCAATTTTTTTTTTTTTTTTTTTGAGACAGAGTCTTGCTCTGTCACCAGGCTGGAGTGCAGTGGCGCAATCTCAGCTCACTGCAACCTCTGCCTCCCGAGTTCAAGCAATTCCCCTGCCTCAGCCTCCCAAGTACCTGGGATTACAGGCACGCGCCACCACGCCCAGCTAATTTTTTGTATTTTAGTAGAGACAGGTTTCACCATGTTGGCCAAGATGGTCTCAATCTCCTGACCTCGTGATCCACCTGCCTCGGCCTCCCAAAGTGATGGGATAACAGGCCTGAGCCACCATGCCTGGCCATGGTTGGCACTTTTAACACACCTCTCAGTAATTAGCCGAACAAGCAGACGAAAAATTCAATAAAGGTGTACAAAATTTGAACAACACAATTAAACAACTTAAACTTACAAGCATGGAATAGTATATCCAACAACTGCAGAATAAACATTCTTTTCAATTGTACATAGGACATTTACCAAAACAGACTATATGCTGGATAAGGTTTCAGGAAATTTGAAAGGTATAAGAATCAGAGTATGCGGAATCTAAATAGAAACCAATAATTAAAAAAATAAAAACTAAAAAGAGCTCACATATTGGTTTGTTTTTTTTTTGTTTTTTTTTTTTTGAGACAGGGTCTCACTCTACTGCCCAGGCTGGAGTGGAGAGGTATGATCACAGCTCACTGCAGCCTCAAACTCCTAAGCTCACGAGATCCTCCCACCTCAGCCTCCCAAGTAGCTGGGACTACAGGGATGTGCTACCTTGCCTCCCAAGTAGCTGGGACTACAGGGATGTGCTACCTTATTTTTTGTAGAGATAGGGTCTCCCTATGTTGTCCAGGCTGATCTTGAACTTCTGAACTCAAGCAATCCTCCCACCTCAGCCTCCCAAAATGCTGGGATTGCAAGTGTGTGAGTCATCATGCCAGCCTGCAGCATACTTTGTGAATTGACAAAGTCCAAAATTTCATAACTTGTGGGATGCAGCTAAAGCAATATTTAGAAGCAAATTTAGGCAGGGGGAGGTGACTCATGCCTGTAAGCCCAGTATTTTGGGAGACCAAGGTAGGAGGATTGCTTCAGCTCAGCAGTTCAAGACCAGCCTAGGCAACATAACAAGACACTACTTCCACCAAAAAATCAAAAAATTAGTTGGGCTTGGTGGCACACACCTATAGTCCTAGTTACTCAAGAGGCTGAGGTGGGAGGATTGCTTGAGTCCAGGAGTTCAAGACCAGCCTGGGCAACACAGCAAGACCCTTTAACACAAAAAAATCAAAAAATTAGTCAGGCATGGTGGCATGTGCCTTTAATGCCAGCTACTCAGGAGGCTGAGGTAGGAGGCCCACTTGAGTCTGGGAAGCTGAGGCAGCAGTGAGCCAAGATCATACCATTTCACTTCAACACGAGTGACAGAGCAAAACCCTGTCCCTGAGGAAAAAAAAAAAAGAAGCAAATTTATATTTCTAATTGCAATACAAAATCAGAAAGATTAAAAATCAATGATCTAAGTTTCTATCTCAGAAAGGTAGGAAAAAAAACAGTAAATTGAACTCAAAGTACAAGTAACAAAATAATAAAGATACAAGAAGAATTTAATAAGAAACTAACATGTTTTGCATTTATAGTATATTATTAACTTATTTAGCTACCTGGTATTATTTTCTGAAGCTTATATCTTATTTTAACATCACAAAGCCTCTATGAAACAAAACTACAATAGAGAAAAATCGACAAAACTAAAAGCTGATGTCTATTTCAAATAGGTTGTCATGAAGACTTAATAAAATCATAAAGCACTTATCACTGGGCCTAGCACATTTATTTATCCAACACCCATTATATGCCAGAAGCTGCTCTAAATATTGGAGTCCCTGATATTGTAGGACTTCAATTTTAACAAACAAGGAATTAGTGGAAGGGAGTTTAAGGGGAATGACAGGAAAAAAGGAGAAAGGAGGGAGGGAAAGAGGGAGAGAGGGAGGCAGAGAAGGAAGAAAACGGAGGAAGAAAAACATAAAGAAAGATCAGGTAAGTAGTACACAATTAAAATAAGGAATGCAATAAAGTAAGACTGGATGATCACAAAAGACCTCCATGGATAAGTGATCTGAGGTCTCAAAGTACAAGGAGACAACCAAAGAAATTATACAACATAACAGGGCAAGAACAAACGTGGCTATAAAGAACCCAAAAGAAGATCTATGAAGGGCCTCTAAACGTAGGCTGAAGCAGATTACATTCCTTACCAATCCATAACAGATACATAATAAACATTAGTTGAAAAAACAAATGAAAGCAGGCTATATACTAAACTTGTTTCTTAGAAAGATACAGAAAAACTCTTTCACTGTAAAGTCTCAAAAGGATCCATGATCCCAATAAAAGTTAAAAGCCAAGCATATATCTTCCATGTCTTCATATCATTCACATGCGGATTAAAAGCCATGATGTCATACATACATCACAGGACATCTTCATATTTGCCATGACCTTTATCAATGCCCTCAGCTACTTGGTCTCTTGGTAGGCAGCAGGAAGTATGTTTTACCTTTGCTCAGGAGATTAGGAATGTCTTCTAGAATGTGACTCTTCAGTAATATATTTGTCAATGTTTCCTTTTATTGCTTCTGAGACTCCCCTAATCTTAATCTTCTATACGAAGTGGCGTTTTTGGTTTACAGCGCTTTTAAACAGTGAAAAGGAACTTTCTGCCTGTTACAAATTTTATGCCTCAACATATATAAACTCAACTATGTCAGTGGCTCTATGAGATTTCCTGTAAAACTTTTTTCCTACAAATAGATAAATTCACACAGGTATGCAAAAACTTATGTTGAAATATTGTTTATGTGTGATGAAAAGTGAAATCAATCAAATGCCCCTCCAAAAGGGGACTAATTAATTATGAGGAACTATGTATTACACAGAGGTTTAAAACAGGGGTCCCCAACCCCCAGGCCACAGACCATTACCCATCTGAGGCCTGTTAGAAACCAGGATGTCACATAGCAGACAAGTGGCAGATGAGGAGTATTACTGCCTGAGCTCCGCCTCCGGTCAGATTAGCAATGGCATTAGATTCTCACAGGAGTGCAAACCCTCTTGTAAACTGTGCATGCGAGGGATTCTAGGTTGCAAGCTCCTTATGAGAATCTAATGCCTGATCTAAGATGGAACAGTCTCATCCCCAAACCAACCCCCACTCCTTTCCGTGGAAAAACTGTTTTCCACGAAACAGGTCCCTGGGGACTGCTGGTTTGGGGATTGCTTGTTTAAAAGATTAAAATAGTATTATATGTTGATACGAAAGATCTTTAAAATATACCAGGTGAAAAGCAAGATACATAGAGAATAGTATACATAGGATCATTTAATTTTTAAAAAAATTTTCTGAAAGGACACATAAGAACTTGTTCTTTGTAGTTACATATGAATGGGAGGTATGGGATATGGGATTGGAAGTTATATCCTTTCCACATCATTGACTAATTTACCACTAACATGTCTTGCGTTTAACATATTATTAACTTACTGAGCTCCATGGTAGTGGTATTATTTTCTGAAGTTTATAACACTGTCTTATTTTAGTATCACAAAGTCTCCATGAAGTGTGTGTAGCTATTATTGTTCCCACTTAATAGATAAGTAAACCAAGGCTCAGAATATATAAAGGTAACATAAGTACAAGATTACACAACATGTGAGAAATTCTAAAATCACATGCCTTTTATGTATATCGTCATAAAACCAGGGAATGGCAAAGCAAGGAATTAAATTTCAATCTTGTTTTAAAATTCAATATTCTTCCCATTCACCATACTGCACTGTCAATTTCTGCTATAAAGCTGACTATATTAAGAATATATTTCAATGGCTGGTCACTGTGGCTCATGCCTGCAATCCCAAGACTTTGGGATGCAGAGGCAGGAGGATTGCTTAAGCCCAGGAGTTCAAGAACAGCCTGGGCAACATAGGGAGACCTCATCTCTACAGAAGAAAAACATGTATTTTTAAATATATATTATATAAAATTTATATATATTACATATATTTAAGTCCTATATACATGTATATATAGGTATATATATGACTTATATATATATAGGACTTAAATATATATATATATTAGCCAGGCATGGTGGTATACACCTGTGGGCCCAGCTACTCAGGAGGCTGAAGTGGGAGGATCAGCCTAGGAGGTTGAGGCTGCAGTGAGCCGAGATCGTGCCACTGCACTCCAGCCTGGGTGACAGGGTGAGACTCTGTCTCAGAAAAAAAAAAAAAAAGAATATATTTCAAGAACTATAAAGTAACACTTATAAAAGGTATAAAATCCATAACCTGGAGTGTCATCCCCCTTCCTACTTAACCTATAATCACAACAATAATTTTTCTTTTAAACTCAAAATTTTTATGAAAAGAAAACTGATCACTAGAACCATAGTAAACACTGATCCTAATTATTCTCAATGGTAGTCTAAAACATCTGTGATACACTTCTGTATAAGTCAAAATAAATTTTATTTTCACTGACATTACTTTGACTGTATTTGGTTAACATTATCTCATGTAGATTCATCAGCTCAAAATTAATTAGTATTACAGAATAGTGTATTCCGTCCAAACAATTCATCTTTGTTGGCTCACATGGCTCACTGCTATTGGCATGCCACGGTAATAATAGGCATGGTGCCACAGTAACAGATGGGCATACACACAAACATGCCAAAGAATCCGTTTGTGCATCAAGTTTGAATATTAGTATTAGATTTTCCTCCAAGAAATTCATAAACTATTGTAGAGGAAATATAACTTTTCTACAACTGTGTTAATAAGATATGCCAACTCAAAGCTAGATTAATTTTTAAATTCTTTAAAAAACAACAACAACAACAACTTTCCAGGGCCACAGAAGGCAAGTTTTCCACCTGATGAGTTTGGATCAGCATTCTGTATAGGGAATTCAGGAAACCAATATGCAATCTCTACCCTAGATAAGCTTTGTCCCTGAAGCACTTGGAAATCTCAGTAAAAAAAAATTAGTTTTTAAAAAGTCACAGGGCAGTATTACAGATGAAACAGTTCTAGATATCTGTAGCACGACAATGTGAATATACTTAACACTACTGAAACTGTACACTCAAAAATAGTTAAGATAGTAAATTTAATGTTATGTGTTTTTTACCACAATGTTTTTTAAGTCACATGGTCCCACCAAGTTTCCTGATGAAGGCTACGTAGAACCAGAAACAGAAAAAAAAGTCCTACAAATTCGTACTTGACAGGAATAGAATCTAAAAGTGCAAATCACTTAGGTTTCATGTGATTATTTTAAAGTGTGCTATCACTGAAAAACAATTATCGGCCAGGCACACTGGCTCGTGCCTGTAATCCTAGCATTTTGGGAGGCCAAGGCAGGTGGAGCACCTGAGGTCGGGAGCTCGAGACCAGCCTGACCAACAAGGCAAAACCCTATCTCTACTAAAAATACAAAATTAGCCGGGCATGGTGGTACATGCCTGTAATCCCAGCTACTCGGGAAGCTGAGGCAAGAGAATTGCTTGAACCCAGGAGGTGGAGGTTGCAGTGGACCAAGATCGTGCCACTGCACTCCAGCCTGGGCAATAAGACCAAAACTCTGTCTCAAAAAAAAAAAAAAAAAAAAAAAAAATCTATTGTTAATTATCCCATTATAATTTATTTTTAAAACACTAACTTATTTCCATGTGTTGTTTTACATTTTTGAAACATAAACTTATCCTATTGACCAAACTATACTGAAACTTACATAGTTTTGCTACATGAATGAAAAACAGTTTTACAATACTAAGAATGCTAAGAAAAAAATCATTTGCAGTCACTATCATCCAAAATTATTTAAGTAATATACAAAATATCAAAATAGATGGGACCCTGTGTGTATGTGTGTGTATATGTGCTTACACAAACACAAAAAAAACCCTGCCTTTCAGGCACTTAACCACATATTCTCTTTAAAAATAAAAAATAAAAAAAAGCTACTGACCTTGAGCAAACCAATCTGTTTTTAAGGTTGATATTGTCAAATAGGCAGAAGCTATTCATAAGAACTACATGTTTCTAACTTTATTTAATTTCTTATAATTAACATTATAGAAATGTTAACAGCATTTCTATAATATGTAATGTTAAATATGAGTTGCCTATTTTGATACTATTAAAGTATTTGTAAAATTCGTATTGTCCCTAAAGGTGGTAAGCTCAAATATTCAGAAGGGTGTCCTAGACTTCTGGATTTTAGGGACCAGGTAAAATTTCAACAAATATTCTAGCTAATAACACAGGGTTGCCCACTTTTACTTTGCCAGATAAAAGTACAGTTATGCACAACATAACAACACTTCAGTCAATGACAGACCACATATAGGATGGTGGTTCCATACAGTTATAATACCCCATTCTCACTGTTCTCTTCCTATGCATAAATATGTTTAGATACAGGAATACCACCGTGTTATAATTACAATACTTATCATCATGTTACAATTATGGTATGGAGTATAGTAAACACCCTTACGGGTTTATAGCCTAGGAGCAATAGCCTATACCATGTAGCCTCAGTGTTTAGTAGGCTATATCATCCAGGTTTGTGTAAGTACATTCTACCATGCTTACACAAGGAAGAAATCTGCTAACGACACATTTCTCGGAATGTATCTGCATCACTCCACGATGCACGAGTGTATAACAAAAACTACCCTCTATTATCACCATTATTTCATAATAGAACATAGGAAGGATGTTTGCATTCCTCTGATTATTAGCACAGTAGCCAACTGTATTCCTTTTATAGTAAAAACTGCTCACATTATTTTGGGTTAATGTACTTCAGATACTATGTTTTCATTTTTTTTTATTTCTAAGTATTTTCAATATTGACCTTTTCAATAACCACACACATCTCAAGAATACAGCTTTGACAGAATTTGATTCAATATAATGAAAAGTGCAATTATTTAATTGTAGGCAACTATATTGCTCTCATCTCAATACATTCTCAAATATGTCTACAGCTCTGCCCCTCGTAATTACAGTTCAACATCACCAATGAAAATGTGCTTCCCACTTTCCAAATGTCCTTTCAGCCACTCATTTCAGTCAGAATGGTCTTCCCCTCAAGCTTGAAATCTTGAAGTACTGATTGTTCCCCCTCTCCTCACCCAAATCTAGTGGGTAACTCAGTCCTACATATAAATCCCTCTTTCATAATTTACTTTTCTTCCTCTTCACACCCACCTAAACAGAGTCCAAACCATCACTACATTGCTCATAGACTTTTCTCTTCCTTTTTTTTTTTTTTTTTCCTTTCTTTTTTTGAGATGGAGTCTTGCTCCATCACCCAGGCTAGAGTGCACTGGTGCAGTCTTGGCTCACTGCAACCTCCGCCTCCCAGGTTCAAGCAATTCTCCTGCCTCAGCCTCTTGAGTAGCTGGGACTACAAGCATGTAATGCCCGGCTAATTTCTGTATTTTTAGTAGAGATGGGGTTTCACCATGTTGGCCAGGCTGGTCTCAAACTCCTGACCTCAGGTGACCTGCCCATCTTGGCCTCCCAAAGTGTTGGGATTACAGGCTTGAGCCGCCGCACCTGGCCCCTCATAGACTTTTCTAACAAGACTTTTCCTCTATCTCCAATTTCCTCTATTTCCTCTATGGTTCCTCTATCTCCAACTTCTTTCCTACAATCTATTCTCTATACAATGTCATGTTAATCTTCCCAAAACACCACTGCAATACTCATTTGTAATAATCAACTCTTGTTCTTAGAAGTTTAAGTCCAATTTTCTTCACACACTAACGACTACCTCTCAAATCTCATTGCGCCTCCTCTTTCTGCAAACTGGTTCACTCACTGTTTCAGAATATTTCACGTTTATTCTTGGTTGTTCCCTGGGAAGAATACTCTGCATCCTTTTTTAATCCTTGTGTCAAGGCCTAAATCCAAGTCTACCTTTTCCAGCAGCTTAAGCCTTCAATGATTATTCCCTCCTTCAAAATCCTATAGCACTCCTTATTCCATTTGACACAATGCAAGTATTAACACATTTTTTATGTTAATGTTCTGATGCCTCAACTAAAGAAAAAGTTTATGAAAGTGCTCCGCAAACTGAGACATGGACACCTGACCCATAGAAAACTGTTTTCAAAGAACAAATACAGAAGTCCAGGAGGTCCAAAGTCAGGGAAGCATGAGGGAAGAGCCCCCATAAGCCCAGAAAACATGGGAAATAGTTCTCTGTTTGGGAAACTAAGCAACTCTCAGGCAATCGCACATCCCGGATTATGCTGAGGACTCAAAAAGTGGGGAAATACTAAAAGTAGGTAGGCATGGTGTCCTATAAAAATTGAAAGTGTGATCCATACAGAGTGAACCTAAGAATATTTGGATGGGAGAGTAATCGGATACAAAGTTAGATGGTGTGAAGAGGCCACCCATATAAGAAGACATTTACAGCTAATGTGATTCTGATAAATCCAAATCCAGAAATGGTTTCTGGTTAAATAACTGAGACCCATATCCATAACACTAGTTCGTGAACAGAAGAGTTTTAAATGCATTTAGTGCAAATAATTGAGCCAATAGTGGCTTGGGTTAGGTGGGCTCTGGAGAGCTATAGAGAATGGGATTAACGAAGGGAGAAAAGAAGCTCCTAAGTCTAGGAAAAACGTGGTTTTGAACAGACAGAATTTAGCCTTGATTCTACCATCAATGTTCAGTAGGCAGGACAGAAAACAGGATTAGAACATTAAGGAAGACCAGCGGGGACTTATAAGTTCTTGAGGCATATGGAGAGAATGCCAGAAAATCATAGAAAATAAAAGTACTATATAAATATAAGGTATTATTGGGCCAGGTGCAGTGGCTCACGCCTGTAATCCCAGCACTTTGGGAGGTTGAGGTGGATGGATCACAAGGTCAGGAGATCAAGACCATCCTGGCTAACACAATGAAACCCCGTCTCTACTAAAAATATAAAAAATTAGCCAGGCAGGGTGGTGGGCACCTGTACTCCCAGCTACTTGGGAGGCTGAGGCAGGAGAATGGTGTGAACCCGGGAGGCAGAGCTTGCAGTGAGTCGAGATCGCACCACTGCACTCCAGCCTGGGCGACAGAGCAAGACTCGGTCTCAAAAAATAAAAAGTAAACAAATATATATATATATATGGTATTATTGTTATTATTACAATTATAATGCCGGTTTGTATCCCCCACACCAAGAACAAAGGCTACACTGAGTAGCCACTTAATATGTTTGACAATTATGGAGATGGTGGTATGGAAGTGGCAGCGATAAATGACAAAATTAACTGTTCTTGTCTCCAACAATTATCTAAGCATATTTATTTATGTCCTGTCCTGTTCCCCACCTTTAAGGGGGTTTGGGGCAGTCAACTATTTATAACATAGATTGAGACTGCAAAATTTTAAAGGGGAAAAGGAAAAAAATTACAAAGAAGCAAAGATAAGGTAAATACCCAAATACATGCAGCAAAGTTCTATATACTTGCTAGTTGCAGGTCATAAAGTTTCCTCTAAGTTTTCTAGCAGCTACAGTGTAAAGGAATAGGAGAGAGGAGAAAACAGGGATTTATTTAATGGGTACAGAGTTTCAGTGGTGCAGTATAAAAAGAGTTCTGGAGAGGGATGGTGGTAACAATTGCCTAACAATATGAATATATTTAATGTCACTGAACTGTGCACTTAACAATGGTTAGGTTGCTTGATATCTTGTCAAATAGGAGAAAAAATGGTTAGGATGATAAAGTTATTCAGGTGTATTTTACCATAATTAAAAATAAAATAAAGAAACTACTCTAAAAGAAAAAAAAAGCTCCTTAGGCTCCATGTCTCCCTGTAATAATCATCCTTTCTCCACCTGAAAGCCAAAGTTTTTCAGAGAAGTGATCTTCTTTCACTCACTTCTCACCCATCCACCAATCCACTGCCATCTGACTTCCACACTCAACATCCCTTGACACTGCTGTCACCACCACCAAGGTCACCAACAACTGCCTTATCACCAAACTGCCGTACCATTTTACTTGATTCCACACCAGTAGCTGGCACTGCTGACAACTTAGCCCCTCCTCTTTTTATTTCTGTTAAAGCAAAACATACATAAGCCTGTCTTCTTTTAGGAAAAACAAGAAATAGGATGCTTCTTCAAGAACAGCTTCAAAGCCATAGGATACAAAAGAAGATTGAAAATTAAAAAAGTTTAAAACAAATACACTTTTTACTCCCTTGTACTATAATAATTGTTCCCAAATCCTTGATAATCACACAGAAGAATTACTTAGTGCTTATTAATTTCATGTATTTTTATGTGGTGCACATTAAAGGCACTTTGTATTAGGCTGGTGCAAAAGTAATAGAGGTTTTTGCCATTAAAAGTAAATATATTTAGTTGTTTCAAACACTTGTGAAATACAATTCAGAAAAACTGAAGTTTGATGAAAATTTAAAAATTAAAAACAAAGCAATGGTTAATGTGAAAATTAACAATAATTCTAAAATTATAATAGCTTAAAAAAAGTACATTGTATTAAAAATAAACAGGCCAGGCATGGTAGCCCTGCCTGTACTCCGAGCACTTTGGGAGGCCGAGGCAGGAGGATGGCTTGAGCCCAGGAGTTCAAGACCAGCGTGGGCAACACAGTAAGACTCTGTCTCTACCAAAAAAAAAAAAAAAAGATAGGCATGGTGATACATGTCTGCAGTCCCAGCTATTCAGAAGGCTGAGGCAGGAGGATCACTTGTGCCCAGGAGTAAGATATGCTAGGGTCACTGCACTCCAGCTTGGGGCACAGAAAGAGATTGTGTCTCTTAAAATCAAAAAACAAAAATGGAAAAAAAAACTTTAAATGACTTTAATGGTGTTACAATGGTAATCATAATTACTATGTTTATTATGTACCAGGCACTATTTTTATATGTTAAATCTTTTAATCCTCACAACTACTCAATGAGTGTAGGTACATTATCATCCTCATCCCCATTTTACAGATAAGAAAACCAAGGGCAGAGAGTTGTAAAATAATCTGTCCAAGTACCACTTACTAACTCTGTGCCACATTTTCACACCCATGAGTAGTTCCAGAGTGAGTGTGTCTAACCATCACACCACACTCTCTCAACAAACCACACAATAAACCATTTATCTGCCATCTTCCTCCTAAAGAAGTAGGAAGTAAGTTTCGCCCTTTCCTTACACCTTAAACACAATCAAAAAACTTAAACAATCAACTTTCATGGTTTCCCCAAACTGAATTCTCCCTTCTTAGTTTTCTAAGTAAGTTCCAATTCTCCTACTCTCTTCAATGTAGACTTTACTAGGATTCCTCACTGGCCTTCTCCTCACATGCCACACACACACTTTCCACTCAACAGCTCCAACTACAATGTCCTCAACTAATGACTCCCAAATCTACGTCACCAGCCCAGGTATCTGTCCTGAATACCTTATCTACGTATCTAACCGCTCAATGAATGCCTAACTCTCAATTCAAATTCAGCAGATCCAAAATAGACCTCAACAGGTTCCCTCCTCACTCCAAACTTACTCTATCCATCCGTGTTTCCAGTATCACAGAATTCTAGCATCATTCACGTACTTGTCCAGTCCAAAAACACTGGTGCAGCCAATGTGATCTTTTTTAAAAAATAAATCGTTTTATGTTGCTCCTATACTTTAGCACTCCTAAGTGTGCAAACCTTCATGATAAAATCCAAATTTCTGAGCATGGTATGCAAAACTCTTCATAATACAGACTCTGATTACCTCCTAACCATCTTTCATCAGTCAGTCCCTCATTTCCTCCCAACTATGTGCTCTTGCCATACTGAATTGTTTCCTGTTCCCTAAATAAGCCATAAATCCTTGCCTCTAAACTAGCAGTATCCAATAGAATGTTCTGTGATAACAGAAATAATCACTTATCTGCATTAACCAATATAGTAACTGCTAGCTACATCACATACATGAAATGTGGCTAGAGTGGCTGAGAAACTGAATTTTTTAATTAAATTAAATTTAAATAGCTACTTTTGGCTAGTGGCTACCATATTGAACATTACAGCTCTAAACCTAGGTATATGCTATTCTTTCTGCCTGGTATACACAGGTATGTGTGGAAAGTCCTCATCAGTGCTACTATCTAACATCATTAGTATTCATTCTTTTGCAAGGTTATTCTATTTATGTAGTTAATAATTAATACGGTCCATTCTATATAAGATACTATTTAAATACTTTAGAGGAGCTAGCTACATAACCTCATTTGTATACCTTAGTTGTTTACTTTCCTAATAGCTAATAGATAGTAGTTTAACTACAATTTGTCCTAAAAGGACTATCATTTTAAGAAATGACCAGGTTCCATGCATTGGTAAATGAAACAAGTAAATTATAATGTCATATTATAAAAGCATATAGCTTTACTCTAAAAACATACGATATACACACACATACATATAAATATATATGTAAAAGAAAAAAGGCTAAAAGATTATACAATATTAACCAATTTCTTCTGGATGTTGAAATCAGGGTTGTTATTTTTCAGCTAACATGTATCTGCTAAGTTTTCTAGAAGGAAAAGGGGATATCAGCAATTCTCCAGCAATTTTCCTTCTCTCTACTGCATCATCTATTTTTCCTCCTCTACATCAGTTGGTTCCATCAGCAAACAAGATAATACAGTTTATCCTACCTTAAAGAAAAATTCCTTGACATAACATTCCTCTCCAAGTGCTGCTCCATTTCTCTGCTCCTCTATACTTAAAAGCAAACTAACGGCCAGGTGCGGCCGCTCACGCCTGTAATCCCAACACTTTGGGAGGCCGCGGCGGGCGGTTCACGAGGTCAGGAAATCGAGACCATCCTGGCTAACACGGTGAAACCCCATCTCTAATAAAAATACAAAAAAAGTTAGCCAGGCGTGATGGCGGGCGCCTGTAGCCCCAGCTACTCAGGAGGCTGAGGCAGGAGATTGGTGTGAATCCGGGAGGCGGAGCTTGCAGTAAGCAGAGATCACACCACTGCACTTCAGCCTGGGCGACAGAGCAAGACTCCGTCTCAAAAAAAAAAATAATAATAATAACCATACCAATTACAATTCTTCTTCTCCCTTCTCTCTTAAGCCCACTCATGAGGTTTTCAGCCCCACCAGTGCACCTAAACTGCCTGTCAAGGTCACCAAAGTTCTGCCCAGTGACAAATCCAAAACTCCCTTCTCAGTAATCATCTTACTTGGCCTGTGTGCATTATTTGACACAATTACTCCAGGAATGTCCCAGGACTGACTGACTCTGACCTCCTTCTACACTCACTTCCTCGGTGTCTCATCCAATCCCATGATACCTGATAACACCCAAATTTATACTTCTAGCCTGACTCCTCCTCTAAGCTCCAGACTCTGATTTCCAACTGCCTATTTAGTATCTCCACATGGATGCCTAATCGCATCTCAAACTTAACATGCACAAGCTCTTGGTCCCCTCCCCCCTTTAAAAAAAAAAACAAAAACAAAAACAAAAAAACTTCTCTTTGCACAATATTCTTCATTTTAGTTGACAGCTATTCCAAACTATCAGCAAATCTCATTGGCTCTACCTTTCAAATATATCCATAACTTACCCACTTCTCTCCACTACCACCAATCTGATCACCTTCTCTTGCCTGAATTACTGTAACAGTCTCCTTGCTGGTCTCCTCGCCTCAAATCTGCAGTCTACTCCTAGTTCAAGAGGCAAAATGTCCCTTTAAAGGGTAAACAATCATTTCACCCCTCTGCTCAAAATTATCCAAATGGCATTCCTTCTCACTCAGAGTAAAATCAAAGACCTTACAATGATTTTTCAAGGCCCTACACAATCAGGTCTCCATCTTCCACTCTGCCCCTTATCTCTCTGCCCTCATATTTTACTAATTAATTTCC
The DNA here is from genome assembly GCF_024542745.1 of Macaca thibetana thibetana. Lineage (NCBI taxonomy): Eukaryota > Metazoa > Chordata > Mammalia > Primates > Cercopithecidae > Macaca > Macaca thibetana. The sequence goes on along the minus strand of NC_065583.1, from coordinate 103,228,495 downwards.
CCCACATCCTTCTTGACCACATTCTCAACCTAGGCTTTAAAAAACTTGCAGAAACCCCATTCCAAGAATAAAGTTGGGTGATGCCTAGCTCTGCCAACCTATGATTTTGGAAACACCCTACTATGGTTTCAATGTGTCCCCTCCAAAATTCAGATGTTCAAACTTAATGGCCAATGTGATGGCATTAAGAGGTGGGGCCTTTAAGATTTAGTCATGAGGGCTCCTCCCTTCATGAATGAGATTCAGGTCCTTGCAAAAGAGGCTTCACAGTCTTCCATCCTCTCGCCCTTCCACCTTCTGCCCAGTGAGGACACAGCATTACTCCTCTCCAGAGGATGCAGCAATAAAGGGCCATCTTAGAAGCAAAGAGCAGCCCTCACCAGGAAACTAAACCTGCCCGTGACTCAATCTTGGATTTCCTGGCCTCCAAAAATGTGAGAAATAAAATTCTCTTCTTTACAAATTACCCAGTCTCAGGTTTTTTGTTACAGCAGCACAAAACAGAGACAGGGCCTTATTCGTTCTCTCATTTGTCCAGCTACCATGCCAACTCACTCAGCTGAATTAAGGACACTAGACTTCTAATTAGGTTGGTTCCTATCAGCAATATAAATAATCAGTCCATCAATAAACAGATATTGGCTATAAACTGTTCACTTTTGTAGATCTATTAAGTCTTTCCAGCTGATATGCTAAATAAGCCTTCTCTAAATACACGAACCAACGTTATTCATAATAATATGAAATAGAGGAAAATCATTTCCTTCTTGATTATTCCACTTTAAGCTCTTCATTTTAAATTTTGAATTTGGACTGCAGGCAATTTGTTTTTGTCAGTAGTTCATTTATATACACGAGTGCAATACTGTCAAATTATTTCACTATAATACATTTGTCATTCCATGGGCATTTATAACTTTTCATGCAGCAAAAAAGAACATTTCAACCAACCATCTGTCTGCCTTTTTCGTGTGCTTTAATCATTCAGCTCTGGTAATGTTGTTCCAAATACTAAATATTATTTAAAATAACATAAAATCTCACATCTTATGATTTAATGGTAAAGTTTGAAATTTAATTTTCAGATTTTTCTCCTCAAATTTTACCAGATCAGTGATTTTAAAAGTAACATATCCTACTGTCAAGAAAGAATATTTTCTTGAATATTTATTAAGACAAAATGTAAAAGTCAGAACCGACTCTCCTTCAAGGAGATATGCAAGCAAAGCAAAATAAGATCAAAGGTTTTATTATCTGTTGGAAAGTAAGACTCTGTTTACAGGCAGTATTTCATCAAATTTCTATTCAATGTAGTAAAATCTTATTTAATTTGAAATATATTTCAGGAATTAAATTATATTATAAATGGAACCCCACTGCACCACTGAAATGACAATCCTTAATTTGAATAGTTGGCCCTTTGTAAAACTAATGGTCTTTATGAAGACAAAAACAACTAGTTTAGCTGCTAGGAATGCACTGCAGATACTAGTATACAGTTTCTTCTTTTGTATTTAGTCACCTTGGAACAAATGCTGAAATTTACCTTAGTGAAAAATAAATAAAATACTAAAATTTCCTAATAATGTACCCCTTGTTTTAAAAAAAAAAAAGTAGGATCCAGTTTACATATATAGCAAGCAACTATGTTAACAGCTCTAACACCAGATCTAATGACCATAAATTTCAATTAGCTAAACATAATTAACAAGACAGATCAGTTATCAAAACTGGAATTATTAGAACACAAGGTATTTAAATCTTCAGAACTTAAAGATGATCAGATGTATAACAGTATGCTAAAAAAATCATGACTGAAGCACATTTTCATAGCAGCAACCCTGAACTCCTGAGCACAAGAGAAAGGAATTTACAATGAGGAAGGAGCCCGTGCCTCTTCATGTCATGCTTATGACTCAGGGCACCAACATTTTCAACATCTCATACTAAAACATCCTTAACATTTCAAAATTCCAGCATTCCCATTTTCTTCGGTAAATCACTGTTTACACAAACAAAGGCTTATAACAAATAATTTTCAAAAGGTATGTCACACTGAAAAGTTGAATTACACAATTTAACATTAATTGTATACTTGAATTACTGACAGTTCACATTAACCTTATGTCTCCAAATAAAGTCTAAGTTTCTTAAAAACAAGATAAAGATCTTATAATTGTTATGTATTTTTATGGTGAAAACACAGAGGAATGAACCATACATATGGAATGATCCAAGATTTGGAGGTAAAGATGCCTTTGAAGACGGGGATAAAGACTAAATAAAAATCCTGATTGTAAGGTTCATTCCATACCTACATGACAATTCCCAGTCAGTTAACTCTAACCACAGCAAAGACCCAAGCAATCCCATGGAGAAAATGGTTGTTCTGAACCTACACACAATTAGCTCCAGGGTGATGCTGTAATACAAAACAATGGAAATACCAGATGAGGATTTCCTTCTGCATAGGGTCCACTGAATCAGTCGTGCTTCATTTTTTAACAACACTGGCTAATGAGAGAGCAAATGTTAATGGAATCTAAATCACTGAATTGAGTAAAAGGATCTGAAAATATTTAATTAAGCAAAATTACGAGCCAAACACTTTGCTAGGCACCTTCACACAAATCATAGTCTTTAATATGAGCAGAATGTGTGAACGATTTATGTACATAAATATTTAAGAAATATTCACTGAGCAACTACATAAACTGAAAATACAGAATGAGATAAAGGTTTAAATGAGAAATACTAGGATAAGCAAAAAGAAAGTGGAGCAAGCACTAAACAACTAGACTGTGAAAAAATGTTAAATGAAAAAAAAAACACCCAAAAATATGATACAGACACTAGTTAAATTATTAATAAAAAATGGACTTAAACACAAATAAGTTTAGAACCCCATAGAGAGACACAATGACTTTTTGAGGTATGTCAAATATAATGTGTTACTATTAATAAAATTGTATTTTTAATAAGGTATATTCAATAACATTACCCTAAGTAAATGAATCTCACTCAGCTGCATTTCTATATGCCTTCCTGAAAGACACAAAAAGTAGTGGAGATAAAGTCAGAGTTGCTATAATTGCATACAAACCACAGACACATGTAATCTTCCTACTGGACTCTCCTGAGAATCACTGATATTAAAGGTTAAGAAGGAATATGATAGAGTTTTCATGTTTGATATTATAAAGTTGACAATGAATAAGATTTAAGTTAAAAAATAAGTCAGGCTTTACTGATGAAATCCAAATACACTGAGTTATATTACTGACTACAGGAAAGCATGCAGTCCTTTGCTTGGATCTAAATTAGCTCTTTGAATCTAAACAAATGAAAAGCCCACCCCAATTTCAACAGGGAGTAAAAATGCTACCTTTCAAGGTGTTCGGGAGGTACTGCATTGCTAAGTTACTGGCCGCTAAAGTCACCTTTCAATTGTTAAACCCAAAGGCCTCCTTTCAGCCTTCATTCTATTTGCCCTTACTCTACAACTCCTGACATAGCTGAACATTTCCTTCTTTTAATTTTCCTGTTAGCATCTTCTTTTTTAAACCTTCCCGTGGTTTCCCATCCCTGTGAGCTCTGTCTCTTTTTCTAGTTCTTCCATTCATATTTTATATCCTGGTGTCCCCTAGGTTTTGTCTAAACTGCCTTCTCATCTAACAAGAAGTCTTCCCTGGGTGATTTCATCCATTCCCATACTTTACTGCCTACTATTCAAAATTGTGATGTCTAAATATCCACCTCATCTGAACATGCTTTTTCTTTTGCAAATCTTCTGGTTTCTACATACTCTGCTTAGCTAAAGGATCCATCTTTCCTCTACCTGGCAAAAACCTCAGGCTTCAAGATCTAAAATGTCACTACCTCAGTGAAGTCTTCACCAACTTTCCCAAATACTGTTAGTTAATACCCTAGTTTAGAAATCACTTTGAAGTACACCATCTTATGAGATCCTCACAAAAGAGGCAAGTATTATCACATCCTGTCTAGAAATGAGGAAACCGAAGTTTGAAGAGATCAGCAACTTGAACAAGGAAGCACTACTACAAGTGGAAAACATCAACTTAAATCCAGGTCTTCTGACTCTGGGCCCAATGTTTTTTGGTTTTTTTCCCCGTTTTTATTTATAGAGACAAGGTCTCACTATGTTGCCCAGGCTGGTCTGGAACTCCTGGGTTCAAGCAATCCACCTGCCTGGGCCTCCCAAAATGCTAAGATTACAGGCAGGGGCCACCACTCCCAGCCTCATGTCCTTTCTAATACACCATGATGCTCTTAAAAGAAAAGAGATTTACAACTTTAGTAGCTTTACTATTGTAATTAAGAAAAATTAACTAGTCTTGTCTGTTTGTTTCTAGAAATTAATTCCTAATTAAATGTTTAATCCAGTAATAGAATTATTAAAATTACTTTTAATTATACGCACACATACCCAAATTGGTTAAGATAAAAGAAGTTTTTTTTTTTAATGAAGAAAAATAACTTAGAAAAAAACAGAAACAATAGAAGTTGAGAACATTTCAAAAAGAAGGAAGGGGCCAGGCACAGTGGTGCACGCCTGTAATTCCAGCAGTTTTGGAGGATGAGGCAGGCGGATTGCTTGAGCCCAGGAGTTCAAGACTAGCCTGGGCAACATGGCAAGACCCAATCTCTACAGTAAATACAAACATTAGCTGGGCGTGGTGGCATGAACCTGTAGTCTGAGCCACTCGGAAGCCTGAGGTGCGAAGGATCACTTGAGCCCGGGAGGTTGAGGATGCGGTGAGCCATGATTGCACCACTGCACTTCAGCCTAGGCAACAGAGTAAGACATGTCTCAAAAAATAAAAAATGAGAGTACAAAAATAAGTTCTTTACATTTTAAATAAAGACATTAAAAATCTTGAAGCAAATAATCTAATACACAGGCCTTTTTAGTCAATAAATGAGGTATAGGATCTACTTTCTTTTTTTTTTTTTTTTTTTTTTTTTTTGAGACGGAGTCTTGCTCTGTCACCCAGGCTGGAGTGCAGTGGCCGGATCTCAGCTCACTGCAAGCTCCGCCTCCCGGGTTTACGCCATTCTCCTGCCTCAGCCTCCCGAGTAGCTGGGACTACAGGCGCCCGCCACCTCGCCCGGCTAGTTTTTTTTGTATTTTTTAGTAGAGACGGGGTTTCACCGTGTTAGCCGGGATGGTCTCTCGATCTCCTGACCTCGTGATCCGCCCGTCTCGGCCTCCCAAAGTGCTGGGATTACAGGCTTGAGCCACCGCGCCCGGCCAGGATCTACTTTCATAAAGTCATCTAGTTCTGGTTCTGTTTGAAGGGAGGAGAGGATAAATAATACTGATAAATAAGATTAAATTCATAAAACAAAAATCTAATACTATGACTAGGAAGTACCTAGGCATCATTGAGATGGTTAGTGAAGGATCAGAGAACACAGAGCTCTAGGCCAAGAAGCCAAAGAGCACAACAGTAGAGGGAGTTGCAGCTGAAACATTACCATTTTGCAGCCATTGAGGAAGACAGGTTCAGGAGATTGATCAATGGTTGTTAAATGTAGAAGTGGTCAATTTAAAAAAGAGCAAGACATCTGCATGGTCTCAGTGTCTCCCCACAGATAATTTGATTAAAAAAAAATAGAAATGATACAATAGAGAAACTGGACAACCCTGTGACTAGGAAAATTAACATCATGAAGATGGACACCCTACGCCTCCAAATGTAATAGTTTGAGAAGCACGCATCACCTATGGTAGTATTCCGGCCAAGGATACATAACCTGAATCTAAACATGAGGAAACACCAACAAACCCAAAAATTGATTAACATAAAATAAAATAATAGGCTTGCAATCCTTAGATATGTCAAGGTCGTGAAAGACAAAAAAGGCTCAAGAACTACTCCAGATTAAAGAAGACTAAAGAGACATGGCAACTAAATTAAATATATTATCTTGGACTGGATCCTGTACTTGAGGAAAAAAATTCTTGGGAAAAAAGAAAACACCTTTATTGGAACAAACGATAAAATTAGATTACATACTATAGATTGTACACACATTAAATTTCCTGAATCCATCAACACTGTAAGTTGCGTAAGAGACTATCTTTGTTCTTAAAAGTTACACATTGAGATTTTAAGTGTAAAAGAACATGATGTAGGGGCCGGGCGTGGTGGCTCACACCTGTAATCCCAGCACTTTGGGAGGCCGAGGCGGGCAGATCACAAGGTCAGCAGATTGAGACCATCCTGGTTAACACGGTGAAACCCTGTCTCTTCTGAAAATACAAAAAATTAGCCGGGCGTGGTGGCGGGCGCCTGTAGTCCCAGCTACCTGGGAGGCTGAGGCAGGAGAATGGCGTGAACCCAGGAGGCGGAGCTTGCAGTGAGCCGAGATTGCACCACTGCACTCCAGCCTGGGGGACAGAGCGAGACTCGTCTCAAAAAAAAAAAAAGAACATGATGTGTACAACCGAGTCTCCTATGGTTCAGAAGACACATAACATGAATACGTATATGTGCCTGAATATGCATGGGGAGAGTGAGTGACAGAGACAGTAGGCAAGCAATGTAGCAATTTTTTTAATTGGTAAATCTGCAAAAGGGTTGCTCTCAGTGCTATTGTTGCAACTTTTTTGTAAACTTGAAACTATTTCATCAGAGTAAACCATTAAAAACCAGAGCTGAGGAAACAGGGTGAGCTTCAAGTTTTTTACATAAATTATGTCATTCGATTTTTTTAAAAGGCAAGTAATATTACAGTTTTATAAATGAGAAAATGTGGACTCAAGAGAGATTTAATGACCATTTCCAGAACAGGGGTCTCCTTGTTTCTGTACAATTCCATTAGATTGCAGGTCAACAGCCAAATGTTTCTAATCCCTGGAAGCTTCTCTGGTGGTACTACTTAGAGCTATTTAAAGTTTTAAAGCTTTCGTGAGTTGTATGCGCTCACTAATAAAAATACCATACATTTCATCAAGTAGTAAGTAGACATCGAAACTTTTGAGAGAATGGGCTCTAATATTAGAGCCTCTGAGTTCAAATTCAGGCAGTGCAATGTTCTAGCTTTGCGGCCTTTCCCAAGTTAACGATCACGCTCCAATTTCCTCACGTGTAAAGTGGGAGCAGCTGGTAATAACCTGCAGGGTTGTTAAGAAAACTGAATGAGATAATAAATGTAAAGTGGTGCCACAAACACTCAATAAATATCTTTTGGGGAACACAATTCAACCATGGTTATTTGCATATATTACATACCACCTCTAATCAATTAGCTACTTTTATTTTAAATCCAACCTATTAGGTCACCTCAAGAGCACTGGTCACAGAGTCAATGGCCATAAGTTTTTTGGGTTTTTTTTCCAAATCAGGTCAAAATTTGACAAAAATCTTTTTCCTTTTTTTTTTTTCTTTTTTTGAGACGGAGTCTCACTCTGTCACCCACTAAAGTTAGAGTGCTGTGGCGCGATCTCGGCTCACTGCAGCTTCCACCTCCCAGGTTCAAGCGATTCTCCTGCCTCAGCCTCCAGCTGGGATTACAAGCACGAGGCACCACGCCCGGCTAATTTTTGTATTTTTAGTAGAGACGGGGTTTCACCATGTTGGCCAGGCTGGTATCGAACTCCTGGCCTCAAGTGATCCGCCCGCCTTGGCCTCCCAAAGTGCTGAGATTATAGCCGAGAGCTGCCGTGCCTGGCCCCAAATCTGACAAAAATATAAGAGAAAAGCCGGAAAGAGGAGAGTAGCCGAAACAAGCAAAGTGATCGCGATGGGTTTAGGAAGGTGATCTGGCGTGCTAAATGGCGTTTCCGGAGAAATCCGAAAACTATTGCTTTACAGAAGTATACTAAAGAGCTGCCCTGGGTCTGGAAACCCCTTAAGGGATCAAAATGGATGCAATGGGTATCCTTCTCCAATGACACCCCTCACGGGGTGTTCACAAACCATAAAAGTAAATTAATTTGCAAAACAGATTGATGCCAATTTACAGGTTAATTCAGTCTAAACATTTTGCTAACAGTAAAGGCAACAAGCTCCGTACTTGCTCTAGAACAATGGATCACCAAATGCATATAATGAAAAATTATATGAAATGAAAATGAAAAGTTACCTTACTTTTAAACTTTTCTAACCTGGGAAAAAGGAAACGAAAATATTGTATCGTACGTACTATCTATATGATTTTGATCCTCAATACAGCCAAAATGTAATCCCAATTTCAAGTAGTAGCACTTTCTAGACTACCCAATATTGTTAGTAACGTTTAATTTAAATTTTAATTATACCCTCTAACATATCTGCAAAGCTACCAGCACAGCTATTCTACCTTAATTTAGCATGAATTTAGCGACAGACTGTTATGTGACCATATTGCTTAGTAATGAAAGATTTAAAATAAGAGAAACGTAAAAATGATAATTGTGGTAAATTTAACCACTACCACCACCCCAATACCACCATCCCACCCCCAAACAAACAACTTGGGATTTCTTTCCATTTCTCGGTGATACTTTTTACAAAACTAAGTGTACCTTAACATTCGTTTTTAAACTTCACATTATTAATTTGTAAAAGTTTAGGATTTGTTCATAGTAACACTCTTAAAATATTTTCTATTCATATGCTTATTTTGGATTGGTGTTTTTGTCTGTAGTGCAAAGGATATAATCCAAGAACACTGATACTGGTATAAACCAATTTGTCCATTCAAACAGCCTAAACCCACCTCTCTCCTCCTACACTCCGGGGTCACAAAATAACTTCCCACAAGCAACACTCGCACTCTCACCTTGACCAAAACACTCGTTTCACCCTAATCAGGGAATGTATCAAAGTCTGATCCGGCGAACGATAAATAAACTTAGAAGACTATGCTCAAAATTCAGACTCCTGAGTCCAGACCAAGTCCAATTCAATCAGTGTCTTCAGGGGTGGGATCTAAGCTCACCAAGCGGTTTCCTTTTCACTAAAGTTTGAAAACTACTAGAGACCCCTACACACACACGCCCCAAACTCCCCCAACTCCCACCACCGCCAACCAACCCCACCCACCCACCCGTGGGACACGTTACCGCCCAGCTCTGCTCAGATCTCAGGGCGACCCCGCTCCACTCCAGGGAGCCCACCCGGCGCCCACTCCTCCGAGTCCCCAGCTCCTCCCTCCCATCCCCGTACCCCAAACCTTTCTCCTCACTTCTTCAAATCGCTGCTAAAGAGGCCGAAGGCCCCCAAGGGGGAAATGGTTGAGGTCGCCTCCTGACCCAGCTCCGTCGCCTCCCCTCCTCCGGACTGCTCATTGTAAGAAAAACTGTTGCTGGACATTGCCGCGGTGCTGGCGGGTGCGGGGTTGGTCCTGCCGGGGGTTCCCTCCGAAAGGTTCCAGTCCAGAGGGCACCGAACAAAACTAGTTCGCGTACCGAGGAGCGCGCGCAGGCGCTTCCGGACTCGTCACCGCTCCCTGAGCCGACCTGGCAGTCCACCCCCTGCGCATGCGCAGTGTGCGGGAAGGCAGGATACCACCCGGGCCGTCCAGGCCTGCGCGGACTTCCCTGCTCCGGGCTTTAGAGGTAGCTGAGCGGCTGCGAGCCTGGCTGCGGAAAGGGAGGCAGCGGGTGGCGAACTGCCAGGCTCCCGGCCCGTGAGGGGTGTCATTGGAGAAGGATACCCATTGCATCCATTTTGATCCCTTAAGGGGTTTCCAGACCCAGGGCAGCTCTTTAGTATACTTTTGTAAAGCAATAGTTTTCGGATTTCTCCGGAAACGCCATTTAGCACGCCAGATCACCTTTCCTAAACCCATCGCGATCACTTTGCTTGTTTCGGCTACTCTCCTCTTTCCGGCTTTGCCTTACTTTCATATCCACCCGAAACAACTTTTCTCCCAGACTTTAAGGAGGCCTCTCCCAACGATGGTTTGGAGGATCCGCACAGAAGCGACCATTCCATCCTTGCAACGAAAATCTTGGAGGCAGACCGGCGCGGTGGCTCACGCCAGTAGGGCACTTCGGGAAGCCGAGGCGGGCGGATCACTTGAGGCCAAGAGTTCGAGACCAGCCTTGGCAACATAGCGAGACCCTGTCTCTGCAAAAAATATAAAAATTAGCCGGCGTGGTGGCTCGCGCCTGTGGTCCCAGCTACTGAGCCTGAGGTGGGAGGTTCACTCAAACCCAGGAGGAGGGGGTAGCGATGAGTTGAGATCGCGCCTTTGCACTCCAGCCTGGGCGACAGAGCGAGACCCTGTCTCAAAAAAATTAAAAAGAACAGAAAACATCTTGGGACCACCAGTTCCAGTTTAGAGCTGAAGTGGTGCGTCCTACTGGCGTCTAGCTACCAAAAATAAAATGGACCACCTTGCGCGCCAGGCGCAGCTGTCATCTGACACTTCTGTGTCCTGTCGCCGTCGTGTCACTCACTAATATGCACTAGGGAGCCTAGGCGGGATGCTTGCCTGGCCCCGGAGTAGCTCTCTCCGGGTGCTGGCACCCGAGAAAACCTCTTTCCAGGAGTGACTTCCCCCAGCCCGCCTTCTCGGTTGGGTTTCAGAGCCTTCCCTCTCTTCTCCCCAGTGCCTCCCGTCCAGGTAGGCGTTAACTCCCAAAGCCTTGGCGGCCAGGTACTGAAACTGTCAAGGGATTCTACCAGGTAGAACGCGAACGTGGAGACCGGCAGCCTCTGGGAAGGCGGTGGGGCGTTTTCAAGGATCAAAGTATGATCTCCAAGTTTCAAAAGGTCAGACTGTCACTGTGGAAGCACGCACGAGCGTGGCTCTGGGTGGGAGAAGAAGGAATGTCCTCCAAACTTCATCGTCTGGTTAAATATTGGCAGGTTTTTAATTCGACTGTTAGAATACTGCTCCGGAGATCCAATGATGATCACCTAAAATGTGTTTGTCAATATTAATGATGTTAATTAATAACATTTCATCTACAACTGACTATTGATAATGAAGATGAGGATGATCATAGATAACTATATATTATTATATAATCCTTAATATATACCACAAACTATTCTAAGTAATTTTATATATATTAATAGTAAAAAGAGTTAGGCTTTGGTTACTTTATTTGTAAAAGGAGAATATTGATATACACATAGCCTGGAAAATATCTGACACATACCTGATTATAGAATTTCTTGGTTTTAGAGTTTGTGCACTTTTACCAGATATCCTAAATTTTTTTCCAGCATAATTTTAGCAGTGTGTAATCTTCTTTCTTCACATTCTCACAAACGTTTAGCTTTCTAAAAATGTTTTATTGTCATCAATATGATATGAAGGAGTATTATTTGTATGGTAATTAATTTTCATTTTCATGGTCATAATGAACTTGAGAATATTTTATGTGGTTACTCCATTTGCATTTTATTTCCTGGGAATTGCATATGAACCTATTTATCCACTTTTATACTGAGTAGTTTTTCTGATGGACTTGAAGAGTTCTTTGTCCTTGAGTCTGTTATTTTTAATTAACTGCTTGATTTTACTTTGTAATATTTTTATTTTTTCACACAGACTCAGGTAGGAGACTGACCTACAATGTTGGGGTTTTGGGTTTTGGGGGTTTGTTTTTTGGGGTTTTGTTTTGTTTTTACATTGTCCTTGAATGGTGTGGATATTAAGAATATCTATTCTTCAAAAAACAGGTATAGGTAACTTTTTCTCTGGAATATTACGTATAAGATACAGAGCATATATTCCTGGATGAAATAGATAAAACTTTCTTTTTATCACTAAAAAAAAAAAAAAAAAAAATGAGAGCATTGACAAGAAGGGACTTGAGGCCCTTACTGCCTTAAAATTCTAAGACTGTATATTCTTACAGAAAGATAAAAAATAATAACTCCATGGGCTGTGGTCTAGCATTCCCATATCTCTAGAATTGAAAAATCTTTTATATAGCCATGAAGCTTTCTGACAGAGGAAAAAAATCACACTTCCAACCAGAAGAAACATTAACAGAACTAGAAGATTACTCTCTGACACCTGTTACCAAGCCAAACCAGATTTTCTGTTTCCTTCCAGCATATGTAGTGTCTTGTATTACTGCCAAATAAGTTGGATATTTTTTTTCAAAAACTATTTTCCCCCTAATACTTAACAAAACCTTTATCAAATTTTCTGTTTCCGTTTCTGTTCATCTAACCTTCATGATATAGGTGTTAAATGTGGTGTATATATTTTCAAGCTTTTTTCTCTAAGCGTAGAAAAATAAATGATAGATGTGCATATTTCTCCAAATACCAGTTAAAACCATAATATCATTCTGCATGTTACTACATCTCACTGTTTTAAAGATCTACATAGTATTTCCTTTCATAGGTGCATCTTTATTTATTTAACCAATAGCCTGCTGATACACATGTAAATTGTTTCCAATTTTGGACTATTATAACAACTTTGTCAATGCATGTCTTTGCACCATGCCACCACTATTCCCATTAGTTAAGATTCCAAAAGTCCAATAGCTAGAACAAATGATATGCGCAATTGAAATTTTAGTAGATATAGCCAAATTTCTAACCTGAAAAGAGAATACCAACACTTTTACCAATATTTTTCCGTTTCAACACACCCTTTCCAGCAATGTATATTATAAATCTTTTTAATGTTTGCTAATCTGATTGGTAATAATAATAAAATCTTTACTGTCATTTACACTTGCATCTCATTTATTCTAAGTAGAGACAGTAAAATTTATAGTCCAAATAGGAAGTTTTCTTTTTGTTTCTTTTTGTTTGTTTGTTTGAGACAAGTTTTGCTCTTGTTGTCCAGGCTGGAGTATCATGGCATGATCTCAGCTCACTGAAACCTCCGTCTCCTGGGATCAAGTGATTCCCCTGCCTTGGTCTCCCAAGTAGCTGGGATTACAGGCATGCGCTACCATGCCCAGCTAATTGTATACTTTTAGTAGAGATGGAGTTTCACCATGTTATTCAGTCTGGTCTCGAACTTCTGACCTCAAGTGATCTACCCTCCTCAGCCTCCCAAAGTGCTGGGATTACAGACATAAGCCACCACACCCAGCCCCAAATAGGAAGTTTTCGAGACAAAAAGTGATACTAGTCATAATTTGACTGGACAAATACATGTAAACCAGGACTCTGCCAGGGAAATAGGTATATATGGTTACCGTAAATATAACAGATTTAAAGCGCACATCAAATGGCTATTTGAATTTTTCTTCTATTAATTTTGCACATTTGTCACTTGCTTATTTTTAAGTGGATCTTTTATCTTATTGATTTGCAGGCATACTTTATAGATACTGAATGTTAACATTTTCTCATTATTATCTAGAATGTGTTACAAAAATCAATTCAAGGCCGGGCACCATGGCTCACACCTGTAATCCCAGCACTTTGGGAGGCCAAGGTGGGCGGATCACTTGAGGTCGGGAGTTCAAGACCAGCCTGGTCAACATGGTGAAACTCCATCTCTACTAAAAATACAAAAATTAGCCTGGTGTAGTGGTACATGCCTGTAATCCCAGCTACTGGGGAGGCTGAGGCAGGAGAATTGCTCGAACCTGGGAGGCGGAGGTTGCAGTGAGCCGAGATGGTGCCATTGCACTCCAGCCTGGGCAAAGAAGCGAGACTCTGTCTCAAAAAAAAATAAAAATTGATTCAAAAGTTGTAGGAGGCCGGGCGCGGTGGCTCAAGCCTGTAATCCCAACACTTTGGGAGGCCGAGACGGGCGGATCACGAGGTCAGGAGTTCGAGACCATCCTGGCTAACACGGTGAAACCCCGTCTCTACTAAAAAAATACAAAAAACTAGCCGGGCGAGGTGGCGGGTGCCTGTAGTCCCGGCTACTCGGGAGGCTGAGGCAGGAGAATGGCGTAAAAACCCGGGAGGCAGAGCTTGCAGTGAGCTGAGATCCGGCCACTGCACTCCAGCCTGGGCGACACAGCGAGACTCCGTCTCAAAAAAAAAAAAAAAAAAAAAAAAAGTTGTAGGAAACCTGAATAAACTAAATAACTATAGAAGAGAATTGGAAACGTTGCCAAAAATCTACCACCAAAAAGGGACTAGACTAATATAGTTCTATTGGCCTATAAGGAGTTTGCTATTTCTGTTATTTTAAACTGTTTTTAAACTTTAGCAAAGAAAAAGACAAAGCACTTCCAAATTCATTTTGTAGGTCTGATTTTATAAATACAAAAAAGAACAACAGATTATTTAAATACTAAACAAATGCTAAATGAAAAACATAAAATAATGCAATAGGTTTTGTTATATGATAAAAGAATGAACATTAATAAACTTATAATGATAGGTTTGTAAATCATTTAATAATATTTTATCGGCACTTCTGATTTAAAGAAAAAATTAATAATCTAGAAATAAGAGTAAATATTCTTATTATTATTACATATATGTAAATAGGTATTGATATAGTTTGGCTCTGTGTCCCCATTGAAATCTCATCTCAAATTTTAAACTCCATAAACCCCATAATTTCCAAGTGTCTTGGGAGGGATCTGGTAGGAGGTCACTGGATCATGGAGGTGGTTTCCCCTATGCTGTTCTCATGGTAATGAGTGAGTTCTCATGAGATCTGATGGTTTTATAAGGGGCTCTTCCCCCTTCTCTCTCCTGCCACCTTGTGAAGAAGGTGTCTTCTTCCCCCTCCACCATGATTGTAAGTTCCCTGAGGCCTCCCAAGCCACAGTCTCAGAACTGTGAGTCAATTAAACCTCTTTTCTTTATAAATTACCCAGTCTAGGGTAGTATCTTTGTAGCAGTGTGAAAACAGAATAGTACAGTAAATTGGTACCAGTAGAGTGGGGTACTGCTGTAAAAACAACCTGAAAAATGTGGAAGCAACTTTGAAACTGGGTAACAGGTAGAGGTTGGAACAGTTTGGAGGGCTCAGAAGAAGACAGGAAGATATGGGAAAGTTTGGAACTTCCTAGAGATTTGTCAAATGGTTTTGACCAAAATGCTGATAGTGATATGGACTATGAAGTCCAGGGTGAAGTGGTCTCAGATGTAGATAAGTAACTGTATTAGTCTGTTCTCATGCTGCTAATAAAAACATACCTGAAACTGGGTAATTTATAAAGAAAAGGTGTTGAATGAACTCACAGTTCCACATAGCTTGAGAGGCATCACATTCATGGCAGAAGATGAAGGAAGAGCAAAAGGACATCTTACATGGTAGTAGACGAAAGAAAGCTTCTGCAGGGGAACTCCCCCTTATAAAACCATCAGATCTCTTGAGATTTATCCACTATCACCACAACAGCACAGGAAAAACCTACCCCCATGATTCAATTACCTCCCACTGGGTCCCTCCCACAACACATGGGGATTATTATAATTCAAGGTGAGATTTGGGTGGAGACACAGAGCCAAACCACATCAGGAATTTATTGGAAACTAGAGCAAAAGTCACTCTTACCATGCTTTAGCAAAGAGACCAGCGGCATTCTGCCCCTGCCATAGAGATGTGTGAAACTTTGAACTTGAGAGAGATGATTAGGGTAACTGGCAGAAGAAATTTCTAAGCAGCAAAGTGTTCAAGAAGTGACAGAATGTTAAAGTTTGGAAAACTTGCAGCCTCACCGTGTGGTAAAAAAGAAAAACCAATTTTCTGGGGAATAATTCAAGCTGCTGCAGAAATTTGCATAAGTAACAAGGGGCCAAAATGTTAATTGTTAAGACACTGTGGAAAATGTTTCCAGGGCATGTCAGAGGTCTTCACAGCAGCTCCTCCCATCACAGGCTCTGAGGCCTAGGGGGAAAAAATGGCCCCACTGCTCTGTGAAGCTTCAGGACTTGGGGCCCTGCTTCCCAGCCACTCCAGCTCTAGCCATGGCTAAAAGGGGCCCAGGTACAGTTTGGGCTGTTTCTTCAAAGGAAGTAAGCCCTAAGCCTTGGCAACTTCCATGTGGTGTTGGGCTTGTGGGTGCACAGAAGACAAGAACTGAGGCTTTGGAACCCCTGCCTAGACTTCAGAGGATGTATGGAAATGCTTGAACGTCTATACAGAAGTCTGCTGCAGAGGCAGAGCCCTCATGGAGAACTTCAGCTAGGGCAGTACAGAAGGGAAATGTGGGGTTGGAACCTACACACAGAATACCCACTGGGGCACTGCCTAGTGGAGCTTTGAGAAGACAGCTACCATCCTCCAGACCCCAGAGTGATAGATCCACCTACAGCTTGCACCGTGCACCTGGAAAATCTTCAGGCACTCAATGCCAGTTGATGAAAGAGCTTCCCAAGGCCATGGGAACCCACCCCTTGCATCAGCACGCCCTGGATGTGAGACTTGGAGTCAAAGGAGATTATTTTAGAGCTTTAAGATTTAATGGCTGCCCCACTGAATGTTGAACTCACATGGGGCCTCTAGTCCCTTTGTTTTTTATTTTACAGGCTCATAGGCAGAAGGAACTTGCCTTGTCTCAGGTAAGACTTTGGACTTGGACTTTTGGAGTTAATGCTGAAATGAGTTAAGACTTTGGTGAACTCTCAGGAAGGCATGATTGGTTTGAAATGTAAAAAAGACATAAGATTTGGGAAGGGTCAGGGCTGCAATGATATGGTTTGGCTCTGTGTCCCCACCCAAATCTCATCTTGAATTGTAATCCCCATAATCTCCATGTGTCGAGAGAGGGACCTGGTGAGAGGTGATTGGACCATTGGGGTAGTTTCCTCCATGCTGTTCCAATGATAGTGAGTGAGTTCTCACAAGATCTGATGGTTTTATAAAGGGCTCTTCCTCCTTCACTGTCTCTCTCTCTCTCTCTTTCTCTCTCTCTTGCCACCTTGTGAATAAGGTGCCTGCTTCCCCTTCAGCCATGATTGTAAGCTTCCTGAGGCCTCACCACCCATACAGACTTGTGAGTCACTTAAACCTCTTTTCTTTATAAATTACCCAGTCTCAGGTAGTGTCTTTGTAGCAGTGTGAAAATGAATTAATACAGGTATAGATAAATAGATAATGTTAAAATACCTCCACAAAATATACAAAGTAAAACATGCATCATATTTAACAGTGAAACATCAAAGGCATTCCAACTAAAGTCAGAAAAAAGGTAAATATGCCTATTAACACCATCATCATTTAACACTGTTCTGTAGATTCTAACTAATGCAATAAAACAAGAAAAACAAATAAGAAAAATAAACAGTAAAAAGGAGAAAAGATTATAATATGTATAAATGATATTGTCTCACTAGAAAATCTGAGAGACGTTAAGTGGATTCAGCAGAGTGGTCAAATTCAAAATCCAATAGCATTCCTACATGCCAATAGCATCTAATTAGAAATGTAACTTCTGCCAGGTGCGGTGGCTCATGCCTGTAATCCCAGCACTTTGGGAGGCCAAGATGGGTGGATCACTTGAGGTCAGGAGTTCAAGACCAGCCTGGCCAACATGGTAAAACCCCATCTCTACTAAAAGTACTAAAATTAGCTGGGCAGTTGTGGCACATTCCTGTAATCCCAGCTACTTGGGAGGCTGAGGCAGGAGAATCGCTTGAGCCTGGGAGGTGGAGGCTGCGGTGAGCCAAGATCATGCCACTGCACTCCAGTCTGAGCGACAGAGTGAAACCCTGTCTCAAAAAAAAAAGGAATGTAACTTCAAAAAGACCCTGTTCCACATAGCAATAAAGAAGTAAGCCTTAAGAAATCAACCTTTAAAAACATACAAGTCCTAAGTGATAAAAATATAAAATTTTACCGAAGGGTTAGGGGTTGGGGTAGAGACCTAAAAGGGAGTCTATGTTTCTGAATAAAAATATTTGAATGAATCTAGATATTTAATGCAGTTTCAATCAAAATTCAAAATGTTTTACTAGGCCAACTGATGCTAAAGTTCATCTAGAAGAATAAATGCAGCTGAAAGTAAGAAATTTTTTGGAAAAAAAAAGAATATTGGACTCACCCTACCACTCATTTAAATATACTATAAAATTGTTGTTTAAAAGTCTGATATTGACCCAAGAGTAAATAAATTGACTGGTAGCATAGAATAGAAACAGACTCAGTTATATGTGGGCATTGACATTATGAAAAAGTTAATATTCCTGACCCGTTAGGAAATAATGTAGTATACAATAAATGGTACTGGGACAATTAGTTAACTATGTGGTAAAAATTGGGTTCCATCTCTGTGTTAATTTCCCATTACTGCTGCTACAAATTACCACAAACTAGACAGTTTGAAACAACATAAGTTTATTCCTACAGTTCTGGAGCCCAGAGGCTCAAAATCAAGGAATACAGTCTAAGGTATGGGCAGGACCCTCCCTCCAGAAGCTCTAGGGGGAAATTCTTCTTTGCCCTTTCTAGCTTTTAGGGCTGCATTTCTTGCACTCCTTGGCTCCAGGCCCCTTCCTCCATCTCCAGGACCGCAGCGTAACATCTTCAAGTTTCTCTCTCTGCTCTGTCTTCACATGGCCTCTTCCTCTTCTTTGTCAAATCTCCTTCTGCCTTCCTCTTTTAAGGACACTTGTGATGACATTTAAGGCCCACCCAGTTAACCCAGGATAATCTCCCCATCTTAGCACCCGTAACTTAATTGTATCTGTAAAGTCACTTTTGCCACATAAAGTAACATTCACATTTTTCAGGGATTAGAATTTGGACATATTTGGGAGCTATTATTCAGCCTACTGTAATCTCTAGCCTACATAATGCCTAAAATAAATCCCAGATTGATTAAAGATAAACTACAAAAACTGGAATTTTTTTTTTTTTTTTTTTTTTTTTTTTTTGAGACGGAGTCTCGCTCTGTCGCCCAGGCTGGAGTGCAGTGGCCAGATCTCAGCTCACTGCAAGCTCCGCCTCCCGGGTTCCCGCCATTCTCCTGCCTCAGCCTCCCGAGTAGCTGGGACCACAGGCACCGCCACCTCGCCCGGCTAATTTTTTGTGTTTTTAGTAGAGACGGGGTTTCGCCGTGTTAGCCAGGATGGTCTCGATCTCCTGACCTTGTGATCCGCCCGTCTCGGCCTCCCAAAGTGCTGGGATTACAGGCTTGAGCCACCGTGCCCGGCCCACTGGATTTTTTTTTTACTTTTATTTTAAGGTCAGTGGTGCCAGTGCTGGTTCGTTACACAGGTAAACTTGTGTCATGGGAGTTTGTTGTACAGATTATTTCAATCACTCAGGTATTAAGCCTAGTATCTATTAGTTATTTAGCTATTTTTCCTGATCCTCTCCCTCTTCTCGCCTTCCATCCTCCAAAAGGCCCCAGTGTGTGTTGTTCCCCCTTCTATGTCCATGTGTTCTCAAAAAACTGATCGAATTTTAGGAAAATATTTTCCTGACTGAGGAGTCTCATGGTTGAGAAATGGAGAGAGCCTTTCAGCATAAATCTAGGCAAGAAACAATTTTAAAAATTTGTAAACCAGTGAGTATGATATGAATACCCAGTTTTATTGCCTTTTGATTAGGAAATTCATCTTATGTCTTTTATTTTATTTATTTATTTATTTATTTATTTGAGACAGGGTCTCATTCTGTCACCCAGGCTGGAGTGCAGTGGCATGATCATAGCTCTCCTAATCCTCCAACTCCTGGGCTCAAGCGATCCTCCCGTCTCAGCCTACTGAGTAGTTGGGACCACAGGTACACACCACCATGCCTGGCTATTTTTTTATTTTTTTATTTTTTGGTAGAGACAAGGTTTCACTTTGTTGGCTGGGCTGGTCTCAAATTCCTGGGCTCAAGTGATTCTCCCACCTCAGCCTCCCAAAGTGCTGGGATTACAGGTGTGAGCCACTACTCCCAGATTTCTTATGTTTTTTAGTAGAATTTAAATTTAACAAGGTTAGTGAAGACATGAAGTTCAAATTTCACAAGTAATTTCTAAATGTTCATTTGCATGTATAATAAGGAGTAAAATTACCCCTATTTTTAAAAAAACATTTAAATTAGGATTATGGAGAAAAGAATAACATGATGTCAGGAAATCGAGACCATCCTGGCTAACACGGTGAAACCCCGTCTCTACTAAAAATGCAAAAAATTAGCCGGGCGAGGCGGCGGGCACCTGTAGTCCCAGCTACTCGGGAGGCTGAGGCAGGAGAATGGCGTGAACCCGGGAGGCAGAGCTTGCAGTGAGCCGAGATCGCGCCATTGCACTCCAGCCTGGGCGACTAAGCGAGACTCTGTCTCAAAAAAAAAAAAAGGAGTTTCCACTTACTGCATTTTTAAAAATTTTCAAGCTCCAAGTGAGGTAATTTACATGCACTTACCATGGTTCCTTCATGGTTTCTTCAGATTCCATCAATCTGGTCCTTGTTTATCTCTCTTAACTTAATTGTAGAACCACTCTTCCTAGCTTACACACCCCTTATACTCCAGGCAATCTGGCCTTTCTGTTCTTTGATCCACCAACCTTGTTCTGACCTGAGAGACCTTACTGGCTGGGCTCTTCTGAAGGACCTAGCCTTTTGAAGACCTATTGGTGGATCTTCCAAAAGGTTGGTTCCTTCAGCTTTGTTCAGGCTTTATTCTATTCAAGTTTTATCTCAAATATCACCTCTTCAGAGAGATCTCTCACCATCCAGTCTAATGTGGCTCTTCCATCTGATCCCCAAACCCCTGGTTACATAATTGATTTAGACAGCTGATCTGTTTAGCTAGCTATGCATTGGTCTCTGATACATATCACTCTGGAAGCTTTGTGCTGGGTTACATAGGACAATTTTCCCAGGTAGACTCTGAAGTTTCTCTTACCAAATGCACGTGAGTTGTCATGCCCTGCTGTTTAGAGAAATTCTATGATTTATTATTTTGGAACATGAAGAATTCTTTTCTAATTGAATATATGCAATCCTCCAATTTACTAAGCATTTGGGGATTTTCATACTTAAGGCTTTCCAAAACAGTACACACCTATAAACTTGTGCCTTGAAAATGCTATGACTGGCAAGGCGCAATGGCTCATGCCTATAATCCTAGCACTTTGGGAGGCCGAGGTGGGTGGATCACCTGAGGTCAGGAGTTTGAGACCAGCCTGGTCAACATGCTGAAATATCGTCTCTACTAAAAAAATAAAAGTTAATTGGGCATGGTGGCAGGTGCCTGTAATCCCAGCTCCTCAGGAGGCTGAGGCAGGAGAACTGCTTGAACCTGGGAGGCAGAGGTTGCAGCCAAGATCACACCATTACACTCCAGCCTGAGGGAAAATGCGAAACTCAAAAATCTCTAAAAAACTCAAAAAAAAGAAAAAGAGAAAAAGAAAATGCTTCATTTTCATTATTATATTTTATAGTAAAATTACTCTGGAAAAAGGCGACACGATCAACCCCACATGAGATAATAACTGACATTTATTTAATGATTTGGGAATGTAGAGAAACCATATCACTAAATATCACAAAGGAAACATTTTAGGCCTTATTTTATTTAAGAATTTTAGGTGACCTTAATCTCAGAGGCAAAGGCTTAAGTTATACAAAATGGCCAGGCACAGTGGCTCACGCCTGTAGTCACAGCACTTTGGGAGACTGAGGTGGATGGATTGCTTGAGCCCAGGAGTTCAAGACCAGCCTGGGCTACATGGTGAAACCCCATCTCTACAAAAACCACAAATATTAGCCGGGTGTGATGGTGCATGCTTGTAGTCCCAGCTACCTGGGAGGCTGAGGTGTGAAGATCATCTGAGTCCAGGAGGTCAAGGCTGCAGTGAGCCAAGATCACACCACTGCACTCCAGCCTGGCTGACAGAGTGAGACTCTGTCTCAAAAAGAAAAAAAAAGAAGTTAGACGAAATGATCTTGTTATACTTTTCCTCATATTCCTCATACATTGAATATTTTTATTCATCCACAGGTTCTTTAAGAAGTTTAAATATCTAGGTAATATACTCATAGTGAAGCAGAGTTGGCCCTCCACATCCAAGCCTTCCACATACACAGATTCAACCAAGAGCAGATCAAAAGTATTTGGAAAACATTAAAAAAAAAAAAAAAAGGCAATAAAACATGACATACATCTAAAAATATAGGCTGGGTGTGGTGGCTCATGCCCGTAATCCTGGCACTTTGGGAGGCCGAGGCGGGCAGATCACCTGAGGTTGGGAGTTCGAGACCAGCCTGACCAACATGGAGAAACCCTGTCTCTACTAAAAATACAAATTTAGCTGGGTGTGGTGGTGCATGCCTGTAATCCCAGCTACTCGGGAGGCTGAGGCAGAAGAATCACTTGAACTCAGGAGGCAGAGGTTGCAGTGAGCCAAGATCGGCCATTGCACTCCAGCCCGGGCAACAACAGCAAAACTCCATCTCAAAAAATAAAATAAAATAATAATAATATAGTATAACAATTACTTACATATCATTTACATTGTATTAGGAATTATCAGTAATCTAGAGATGATTTAACAGGTGGGTGCGTGTACATTATATACAGATTCAACACCATTTTTTTTTTTTTTTTTTCAGACAGCTTCTCTGTCTCCCAACTGGAGTGCAGTGGCGTGTTCTTGGCTCACTGCAACTTCCCGTTGTTTTCTAAGAATTTTTTTTTATTTTTTTTTATTTTTTTTTTATTTTTTTTGAGACGGAGTCTTGCTCTGTCGCCCAGGCTGGAGTGCAGTGGCCGGATCTCAGCTCACTGCAAGCTCTGCCTCCCGGGTTTACGCCATTCTCCTGCCTCAGCCTCCCGAGTAGCTGGGACTACAGGCGCCCGCCACCTCGCCCGGCTAGTTTTTTTTTTGTATTTTTTAGTAGAGACGGGGTTTCACCGTGTTCGCCAGGATGGTCTCAATCTCCTGACCTCGTGATCCCCCCGCCTCGGCCTCCCAAAGTGCTGGGATTACAGGCTTGAGCCACCGCGCCCGGCAGAATTTTATTTTTAAATGAGGACCAGGACTAATAATTTTTAGAACCTCTGAGTCTCAGAAAGGTTAAGAGCTGGCCTGCTCTTATACATCTAACTAGTGATAAAGACATCTCACTAGTGATGAAACCTCTCAGAATATTGCTCCAGCTAGATATAAACTTCCTCCTACATTAAAAAAAAAAATCTACACACTTGTCCTTAATGTTGAAATTACAGGATCAGCCTCCTAACAGGGCCTAAAACTACTCTCTAAATGTCAGGGCTCTGCAATTATACTTATATGCAGACAGGAATCTGAATATTTTATTTAGTTAGTCAACAAATACATAAGGAATTTGCCCTGAACATGGCAGAAGCCAGAGGCCATGCAGGTCTACAAACTGAGGAAAACCCAGGCCTCGTCCTCAAAGAGATTATAATAATAGAAGACTATAAAAGAGGAGATATTCCTGGCCGTGAAAATGTACAATACTACAACCCAAGGCAGAAACGGTGAAAATGTTTCATGGCAATGAATTTTTCAAAGATTCAGTTTTCATTTTTTATGAATTATATTACATTTCAAAAATCATTCGCTCACATCTCACTGCTGTGGTTCAATTATTTTACTACGTGTGAGACACTGTTCTAAGTGTATGGTACGTAGCAACTCATTTGCACCTCAAAACAATCTTGCGGGGTAGTTGCCATTGGCATCCTTATTTCACAGATGAAAAAACTAAGGAACTGAGCTTGAAAAATTTGTTCAAGTTTACACAGCTAATAATTAGCAGAGCTAGTCTTTGAATCTACAGAGTCAGTCTCCAGGGTCCAAACTTTTAATTATTCTGCTATAGCGCCTATATATCTTGGAAGTTGTACCATATCAACATATAAAAACTTATTTGTTTTTAAAGCTGCAAAGTATTCCATTGTATGACAATATTATAATTCATTAAAATATCTCCTAATGACAAATCTTTTATTTGCTTCTTTTCTTTTCTTTTCTTTTTTTTTTTTTTTTTTTTTTTTCGAGACAGTGTCTTGCTGTGCTGCCTAGCCTGGAGTACAGTGGAATGATCATGGCTCATTACAGCCTCGACTTTCCAGGTTCAAGCAATCCTCCCACCTCTGCATCCCCAGTAGCTGGGATGTGCACCACCGCATCCAGCTAAGTTTTATATTTTTCATAGAGACAGGGTTTCCATCTTAAAAAAAAAAAAAAAAAAAAAAAGAAATCGCATCTTTTGGGACAAGATGAAGTTCTTGCAGGTCCTGAAGCATGGACTACAACAGGTTATGGCCACATCTGCGGCTCTCTACAGATTTTATTTATTTATTTATTTATTTATTGAAATGGAATCTTGCTCTGTTGCCCAGGCTGGAGTGCAGTGACAGATCTCGGCTCACTGCAACCTACTCCTCCCGGGTTCAAGTGATTCTCCTGCCTCGGCCTCCTGAGTAGCTGGGACTACAGGCATGTGCCACCATGTCTGGCTAATTTTTGTATTTTTAGTGGAGATGGGGTTTCACCATGTTGGCCAGGCTGGTCTCAAACTCCTGACTTTGTGATCTGCCTGCCTCGGCCTCCCAAAGTGCTGGGATTATAGGCGTGAACCACCCCGCCCGGCCTCTCTACAGATTTTCTTCGGGCAAAATGTGAAAGTTGGTATGTTATACGAAAGGAAAATAAATCTTGAGGCCCCAAAATCACTAAGCCAAGTGAAAAGTCAAGCTGGGAACTGCTTGGGCAAACCTGCCTCCCATTCTATTCAACATCATCTCTCTGCTCATTGAGATAAATGCACATTTGATTGCCTCCTTTGGAGAGGCCAATCAGAAACTCAAAAGAATGCAACCGTTTGTCTCTTATCTACCTGTGACCTGGAAGCCCCCGCACTACTTCTGAGATGTCCTGCCTTTCCAGACTGAACCAATGTTTGTCTTAGATGTACTCATTGATGTCTCATGTCTCCCTAAAATGTATAAAAGCAAGCTGTGCTTGGACCCCCTTGGGCATATGTCATCAGGACCTCCTGAGGCTGTGTCACGGGTGCGCATCCTTAACTTTGGCAAGATAAACTTCCTAAATTGACTGAGACCTATCTTAGATTTTGGGGGCTCACAGTAGGGAAAGACAAATAGAGAAACAAATATTATGAAGGCAACAAGCAGTTTTTGTATATACCGCTGAAATAAGTGGCAAAAATCCACATTATGGGATGTGGACGGAGACACGGAACCCCTCAAATGGTATGATTGGCTTCATTCACAGATGACCCTCCAGCAACAGGACTACCTACTGTTTGTAAATTCACCTCGACAAATCATAAATTCAATATGAGTGACACTAATGAACAATATGTACCTCATTCCACCACTAAAAGAAGATTCAAGAGTGGGTCCCACCTTCAACACCATGTAAGACAATAAAAAACAGTTTAAATATGCAAAATGTGGGGCTTTTCATGTAATTTCACTTTTACTATTGAACATTCATTTGATTAATATTGTCTGACTAAATCATGTAAAAGGGAGTAACATTTGAGCTAGGCCTTAAAATATGGAGAAGTAAATTTATACAGGTAAATGAGGTAGATAGATTTCATAGTAATAAAACAACCAGAGGCATATTTCATAGACATTAGGATACTAGAGTGATCCTGTATTTTAAGTGCATGTACAGGTCTAAAGGCTTAAAATTGAACAATATTGTTTTTGAGGTTAATAGTTAAAAGAAATAATAAAGCAGGTCCTACAAGAGTTAGAAATAAATCTTCATGCTACCATAAAACATTTCCTAAACCACTGACATAGCACACTAATGTATTCAAATGTACCCATGCAGCTGGAGCAGATACTGCCACAACCATTGGTATAATCACAGATGGAAGGATTATAATGGAAGTATAAAAGCAAAAGGGGATAAAGCAAAACTGAATGGCCTTAAATTAGGTGGTAAATCATTCCATTTTCAATCTTGTAGTTCCGAATTCAAACCAAAGGCCCGTTTGAGAAAACCGATGGGAAATTTAGTAGACGTCATTCAGAAGGCACTGAAAAAGAACACTGCTTTTGTAATGGAAAAATATTTCAAATCACCTTAAAGTTCAATGGTAGCAGAACACTTAAGGAAATCATAGCACTACAACTTGAGGAAACGAGTCATTGAATATTGTAAACAGATGACATGGACATCTGGTATTTTTGTCTACCTAGCATCCCTGCTTTCCTTTCCAGTGACAGCATGCCTTTGTCTATTGTGGAACTGTGTCTCCTTTACCCTAATCATTTAATTTCTAGGGTACTTTCCTCTGTGAAAGGTGTAGGCAAGTGACCTAGGCCTGACCACTCTTAATAATCTGTCTCCACAGCCACAGTGATTAGGCTGAGTGTTAGTCACATGACGCAAGTTGGGCCAATCAGAGCATTTTCCTGGGAAACTGCTAGAAGAAAGCCTCTATTTGATTTGGGTTGGTAAACTGTGGATCATAAGGTTGAAACTCCCTGCAGCTATATCCTCAGTTTGTCTGCAGTTCATGAAAATGAAGCCAACATAGCAGAAAGCAGATCTGAGACAAGGAGAGAAAATCCTGGTGTTATCATTTGACTTCCCAGACCTATTCAACTCAGAGCAGTACAACAACCCTTGTCTTTAGTATTAAGAAAGTTAATACATCCCTTCTCCCACACTCTTTTTTTTTTTTTTCATTTATTTTTTGTTAAGTTAGGGTTTGAGGCATCCTTTTTATGTAATCCCAGCATTTTGGGAGGCCAAGGTAGGTGGATCACCTGAGGTCAAGAGTTTGAGACCAGCCTAGCCAACATGGTGAAACCCCATCTCCACTAGAAATACAAAAATTAGCCACGTATGGTGGCACGCACCTGTAGTCCCAGCTGCTTGGGAGGCTGAGGCAGGAGAATTGCTTCAACCTGGGAGGCGGAGGTTGCAGTGACTGGTGATCATGCCACTGCACCCTAGCCTGGGTGACAGAATGAGATTCCATCTCAAAAGGAAAAAAAGAAAAGAAAAGAAATTGTGTCTAGGCTATTGCTACAACTACGTAAAATTTTGTTGCTTTTTTGTTTGTTTTTTTTCTTGGGTTTTGGGTTTTTTTTTTTTTTTTCCTTAAATAGCATAGGTTCACAACTCAGGATAACTTTACTTTGGCCCCAGGTCAGGTCTCCCAAAGGGTTTCCCAGCAGTCAAGTCACAGAGTCTCCTGCTGAGTCACCATGAAGCAGACCTCGACCTTGAGAGGCCTTGTTATCACCCCAACCCTTGACTTCTTCTGGTACCACCATCTCCTGTCACCTGAGCTACATAAAATTTTGAATTCATATTGACTACTTGCATCTAATGGCTAGGATGCGGTGATGCTGCTAAACACCTTACAATGTACAGAAGAGCCCCCAAGAAAAAAGAATTATCTAGCCTAAACGTCAATAATGCCACTATGGACAAATCTTGGCAGGAGGGTAACAGGGTGATTTGTTTTCCTTAAAAAAGATCTGTTGTTGGCTGGGCATGGTCATGCATACCTGTAGTCCTACCTGCTCAGGACTAGGCATGAGGATTGTTTGAGCCCAGGAGTTCCAGGCTGTAGTGAGCTGTGATTGCACCACTGCGCTTTAGCCTGGGCAACAGAGTAAGATCATGTTTTAAATTATCAAAAAAAAAAAAAAATCTGGAGTCTGCTCATTTGCTTATTAGAAGGAAAGGAGGGAAGGAGGGGAAGGAAGAAATGGAAAAGAAATGAAATAAAGGGATAGAAGGCTATGGGAGAGAAGATGATGAAAGAATCAGACATAAAGATAATTGAAAGTGAAGATACCTTATTTCTACTCCCATCTCTACAATTGACTGCCAGTGTCACCTCGACAAGCCACAGATTCTTTGGGAGTCAGTTTCCTCCCTGGTAATATAGGGAATGGAGTTAGCCTGCTTCTGAGGTTCTTTCAGTTCAAAACTTCTATGACATGGTCTTGGATAGTCAAGCAGACTTAGGAAAAAATTAAGTTTTAATGCTGTATGTGCTCATGGCTATCTTTATTCTTTTTAACATGGAGACCGCATCTCGCTGTGTTGCCCAGGCTAGTCTTGAACTCCTCAGCTCAAGCAATCCTCCTTTCTTGGCCTCCCAGAGTGCTGGGATTACAGGCATGAGCCACCACAACCGGCCCTCATGGCTGGTTTTAAATCGTGGCATTCTGTGCTGTCATGGACACAGTATAGGACATCTGTTTTTTATCAACATTTTTGGCATAAGTTACAGTGCCAGTTTAAAAACTTCAGGCCCCATTGTTAGACTTTTTTGAGGCATAGACAACAGAAAAAAGTAACATTGTCCATTTTTCAGTGCTCTTCTATCAAACTTTCAATTCTTTTTTAATTAAGAAAGAATACACAGATATGAACTCTCTTAAAAATTATCTGTTATGTGTATAAATGGGCAGGGGAACTGGCTTGGAATAAAGCAAATTAAAGAGACATCAAAAAAACTGACTCTCCAGTCTAGCGCCTAAGGAGCTTAGAAGATGCTACTCTGTCCTAACAAGTAAAAGGCTGAACAAACTGAAAAAAACAACATCTTTTTTTAGATCTATTACAGAGGTGAAGTCAAAGGGCTAAGTGCTGCCCCCAAAACTGAAGAGACAGACAGGTAAATGCAGAGAATCACAACTTAGCAGAGCAGAAACCACCCCAGGAACTAGTGCTGGGGTAGGAAAAGGGGAACTGTAATTCACAAACTGCTGGAAACTAGGTATAGACAAATGTGAGTTTAAGTCTCCAGGTGACCCAGTCTTGGGGGCCCCCACACTTTGGGAAGCTTTACTTCCAGGCGCCTGACCTGGTTCTTACAGTGAATTTTGGAGAAAAACCCCCTTCATGCTTCCTGCAGGGGGAGGAGGCAAGGAACGATTTTGAATCAAACCAGAGCACTCTGTTCTGAACAAGGTCTGCTCTCAGGAGGAACTATTTTTCAGAGTCTGCCCA
Organism: Macaca thibetana thibetana; assembly: GCF_024542745.1. Taxonomy (NCBI): domain Eukaryota; kingdom Metazoa; phylum Chordata; class Mammalia; order Primates; family Cercopithecidae; genus Macaca; species Macaca thibetana. The sequence goes on along the minus strand of NC_065583.1, from coordinate 103,199,715 downwards.
GCTGGGGTTTTATCAAAATCTAACCTACTTGAGAAAAGGAAAATTTGTTAACTCCAGCCTACTGTATCCATCCTGTCCCGCCTAAGGGGAAAAAAACCTGAAGCAGCGCAGGGACAGCTCACAGACCAGAGGCGCAGACTACCAAAAGACAGAGACCTAATCATAGGGTGATAGACATTTCCTGTCCCCCACATTTCACCACTCCATTACCAAGGCAGTTTCTTGTATCTAGTACAGCATGTCCACCTTTCAACAAAAATTTACAAAAAACACTGAAAGGAGAAAAAAAAAACCCACAATTTGAAAAGACTAAAACATCAAAACCAGAGTCTGATATGGCAGGAAAGTTAGAATTACTAAGCCAGGAATTTTTACAACTATGATTACTATGCTAAGGATTTTAAAGGGAAAACATGCAAGAGCAGGTGGATAATGTGAGCAGAATGATGGAAATTCTAAGACACAATCATGGACAATGCTAGAGATCAAAATACTGTAACGGAAATGAAGAATGCCTTTGATGGACTTCTTAGCAGACTGGATGTGGCTGAGGGAGGAATCTCTGAGCTTGAGGATATGACAATGGAAACCTCCCAAACTGAAAAGCAAAGACGGAAAAGATTGGAAGAAAAAAAAACAGAAGAGAATATCTAAGAAACATGAGACAGCTATTGTATGTGTAACATACAATAATGGGAATACTAGAAGGAAAAGAAATAGAAGGAAGAGGAGCAATATTTTTTGCAATAATAATTGAGAATTTTCCCCAAATTAATGTCAGACACCAAACAACAGATCCAGAAAGCTCAGAGAACACTGAGTAGGATAAATGCCCAAAAAATGACACTTAGGCACATCATATTCAAATGCCAGAAAACTAAAGATAAAAGAAAAATCCTGAAGGAAGCCAGAGGAAAACAAACTTTACCTATAGAGGAGCAAAGATAAGAATTACATCTGACGTCTCAGAAACTGTGTAAGCAAGAAGACAGCAGAGTAAAATAGTTACAATGATGACAGAAAAAAACCACCGGCGCAGGGCGCGGTGGCTCACGCCTGTAATCCCAGCACTTTGGGAGGCTGAGGTGGGCAGATCACGAGGTCAGCGGATCGAGACCATCCTGGCTAACATGGTGAAACCCCATCTCTACTAAATATACAAAAAAAAATTAGCCAGGTGTGGTGGCGGGCGCCTGTAGTCTCAGCTACTCGGGTGGCTGCGGCAGGAGAATGGCGTGAACCCAGGAGGCGGAGCTTGCAGTGAGCTGAGATCGCGCCACTGCACGCCAGTCTGGGCGACAGAGCGAGACTACATCCCCCCCGCCAAAAAAAAAAAAAAAAAAAAAAAAAAAAAAAAAATTCATGTAAAAAATTGAGCACATTTTTTGCCAGTAGATCTGCCTTGCAAGAAATGTAAAAAGAAGTTTTTCAAAGAGAAGGAAAATAATCTATGTCAGAGACATGGATCTACATGAAGAAAAAGAAGAGCATCAGAGAAGGAATAAGTAAAGGTAAAATAAAAACTTTTATTTTTCTCATTTTTAATTGGTCTGACAGTAGACAGCTTGTTCAAAATAGTAGTAGCAACAGCAACAATGTATTTAAACAGTTTGTTCAAAATAGTAATAGCAACAATGTGCTTATGTGTAAATGAAAGGAATGACAGCAATGATACAAGGAATGGGAGGAAGGAATTAGGAATGTTTTGTAATTTATAAGATACTTGCACTCTTCACAGAGCAGTATAGCGTTACAAGGATACCAGGGGGATATTGTGTGTTTGGCTCCAGACCACCACAATAAAGCAAATATTGCCATAAATTGAATTATGTGAATTTTTTTGTCTCCAGTGCATATAAAAGATATATTTACCCTATACTGTAGTTCATTAAGTGTGCAGTTACATTATGTCATAAAAAATGATGTACCACCTGGGTGCAGTGGCTCACGCCTGTAATCCCAGCACTCTGGGAGGCTGAGGCAGGTGTATCACCTGAGATCAGGAGTTCAAGACCAGCCTGGCCAACATGGTGAAACCCCGTCTCTACTAAATATACAAAAAAAATTAGCCGGGCGATGTGGCGGGCGCCTGTAGTCTCAGCTACTCGGGAGGCTGCGGCAGGAGAATGGCGTGAACCCGGGAGGCGGAACTTGCAGTGAGCCGAGATCAAGCCACTGCACTCCAGCCTGGGCGACAGAGCGAGACTACATCCCCCTCGCCAAAAAAAAAAAAAGAACACACCGGCCTAGAACTCTGCACCCAGTGAAATCATCTTTCAAAAGTAAGGAAAAGTAAAGACTCTTTCATGTAAAAAATTGAGCACATTTTTTGCCAGTAGATCTGCCTTGCAAGAAATGTAAAAAGAAGTTTTTCAAAGAGAAGGAAAATAATGTAGGTCAGAGACATGGATCTACATGAAGAAAAAGAAGAGCATCAGAGAAGGAATAAGTAAAGGTAAAATAAAAACTTTTATTTTTCTCATTTTTAATTGGTCTGACAGTAGACAGCTTGTTCAAAATAGTAGCAACAGCAACAATGTATTTAAACAGTTTGTTCAAAATAGTAATAGCAACAATGTGCTTATGTGTAAATGAAAGGAATGACAGCAATGATACAAGGAATGGGAGGAAGGAATTAGGAATGTTTTGTAATTATAAGATACTTGCACTCTTCACAGAGCAGTATAGCGTTACAAGGATACCAGGGGGATATTGTGTGTTTGGCTCCAGACCACCACAATAAAGCAAATATTGCAATAAATTGAAATATGTGAATTTTTTGTCTTCCAGTGCATATAAAAGCTATATTTACCCTATACTGTAGTTCATTAAGTGTGCAGTTACATTATGTCATAAAAAATGATGTACCACCTGGGTGCAGTGGCTCACGCCTGTAATCCCAGCACTCTGGGAGGCTGAGGCAGGTGTATCACCTGAGATCAGGAGTTCAAGACCAGCCTGGCCAACATGGTGAAACCCTATCTCTACTAAAAACACAAAAAATTAGCCAGGCATAGTGGCGAGCACCTGTAATCACAGCTACTCAGGAGGCTGAGGCAGGAGAATCACTTGAACCTGGGAGGTGGAGATTGTAATAAATGGGGATCGCCCCATTGCACTCCAGCCTGAACAACAAGAGCCAAACTCCACTGCAAAAAAAAAAAAAAAAAAAAAAAAAAAAAAAAAAAAAGTCTGGGCACAGTGGCTCACACCTGTAATCCCAGCACCTTGTGGGAGGCTGAGGCAAGCAGATCACCTGAGGTAGGGAGTTCGAGACCAGCCTGACCAACATGGAGAAACCCTGTCTCTACTAAAAATACCAAAATTAGCCAGGCGTGGTGGCACATGCCTGTAATCCCAGCTACTCGGGAGGCTGAGGCAGGAGAATCGCTTGAACCTGGGAGGCGGAGGTTGCAGTGAGTCGAGATTGCACCATTGCACTCCAGCCTAGGCAACAAAAGCAAAACTCCGTCTCAAAAAAAAAAAAAAAAAAAAAGAAAAAAGAAAAAAACACCTACCTTAAGTTAAAAATATGTTAATGCTAGAAAATGTTAATGATCATCAGATCCTTCAGCAAATTATAATCTTTTTTCTGGTAGAGGGTCTTGCCTCATTGTTGATGGCTGCTGACTGATCAAGGTAGTGGTTGCTGAAGGTTGGGGTAGCTGTGGCAATTTCTTAAAATAAGACAACAGTGAAGTTTGCTGCATCAATGGACTCTTTCTTTGATGGAAGACTTACCTGTAGCATGCAATACTATTTGATAGCATTTGACCTACAGTAGAATTTCTTTCAAAATTGGAGCCAATCCTCTCAAACTATATCACTGCTTTATTGACTAAGTTTCTGTAATACTCTATATCAGTTGTTGTCATTTCAACAATGTTCACAACATCTTCCCCAGGAGAAGATTCCTTATCAAGAAACCACTTGCTTTGTTCATCCATAAGAAGCAACTCCTCATCTTTTCAAGTTTGATAGTGAGATTGCAGCAATTCAGTCCCATCTTCAGGTTCCACATCTAGTTCTCTTGCTATTTCCACAACATCTGCAGTTACTTTTTCCACAGAACTCTTGAACCCCTTCAAGTCATCTGTGAAGGGATTAGCATCAACTTCTTTCAAACTCCCGTGAATGTTCATATTTTGATATCCTCCCATGAATCATGAATGTTCTTAATGGCATCATCTAGAATAGTGAATGTTTTCCAGAAGATTTTCAATTAATTTTTCCAGATCCATCAGAGGAATCACTATCTATGGTAGCAATAGCCTTATGAAATTTATTTCTTAAATACTAATACTTGAAAGTTGCAATGACTCCTTGATCTGTGAGTTGCAAAGGGATGTTGTGCTAGCATGCCTGAAAACAATATTAATATCCTTGTACATCTCCATCAGTACTCTTGGGTGGCTGGGTGCATTGTCATTGAGCAGTAATAATTTGAAAGGAATCCTTTTTTTTTTTTTTTGAGCTGTAGATCTCAACAGTGGGCTTAAAATATTCAGCATACCATGCTATAAACAGATGTGCTGTCAGCCAAGCTTTGTAGTTCCATTTCTAGAGCACACCAAGAGTAGATTTAACATAATTCTTAAGGGCCCTAGGATTTTTGGAGTGGTACATGAACACTGGCTTCAACTTAAAATCACCATCTGCATTAGCCCCTAACAAGAGAATCAATCTGTCCTTTGAAGTTTTTGTTTGTTTGTTTGTTCGTTTTATGGACTGCTTCACTAATTTGCATGTCATCCTTGTGCAGGGGCCATGCTAATCTTCTCTGTATCATCCCAGTTTTTTTAGTATATGTGCTGCCAAAGTCAGCACCCTTTGAAGTTTCGAAGCCAGCACTGTCTTTTTCTCTGTAACTGTAAAGGTCCTAGATAACATCTTCTTCCAACATAACATTTCCCCCCCCACCCCACTGAAAATCTGTTGTAATGATTGCCACCTGTCATCAATTATCTTGAGTAGCTCTTCTGGACAACTTGCTGCAGCTTCTGCATCAGCACTTGCTGCTTCCCCTTACATTTTTATGTTCTGGAGATGGCTTCTTTTCTTAGACCTAATGAATCAGCCTCTGCTAGCTTCCAACTTTTCTTCTGCAGCTTTCTTCCCTATCTCAGCCTTCACGGACTTGAACAGTTAGGGCCTTTGCTTGGATTAGGCTTTGGATAAAGGAATATGTGGCTGGTTTGATCTTCTACCCAGACCAGTAAAACTCACTCCATATCAGCAATAAAGTTGTTTTACTTTCTTAGCATTGTGCATTTACTGGAGCACACTTTTAATTTCCTCCAAGAACTCTTCCTTTGCATTCAGAACTTGACTAACTGTTAGCCACAAGACATCTAGCTTTTGGTCTATACAGACTTTCAAAACACCTTCCTCATTAACCGTAATTATTTCTGGCATTTGATTTAAAGTGAGAGGCTGGGTGCAATGGTTCACGCCTGTAATCCCAGCACTTTGGGAGGCTGAGGTGGGCAGGTCACCTGAGGTCAGGAATTCGAGACTGGCCTGGCCAACATGGTGAAACCCCATCTCTACTAAAAATACGAAAATTAGCCAACGTGGTCACACGCATCTGTAGTCCCAGCTACCTGGGAGGCTGAGGCAGGATAACCTCTGGAACTTGGGAGGCAGAGGTTGCAGTGAACTGAGATCATGCCACTGCACTCCAGCCTGGGTGACAGAGCAAGACTCCATCTCAAAAAAAAAAAAAAAAAAAACAAAACAAAAAAAAACAAACAAACAAACAAACAAAAAAAACCTATATATCTATATCCGTATATCTATATAAATAGATATAGATACATATTTAACATATTGTGAGAATTACCAAAATGTGACACAGAGACACAAAGTGAGCAAATGCTGTTGGAAAAATGGTACCAATAAATTTACTTGATGCAGGGTTGCCACAAACCTCCAATTTGTAAAAAGCACAGTACTCACAGAGTGCAATTAAGCAAGGTATGCCTGTATTCGAAAGTGGACTTGAATTCATTGTAAATGTATATTGCAAATTCTAGGGCAACCACTTTAAAGATTATAAGAAGAAGCATAAGTGACCAGGTGCACTGAATCACACCTGTAATCCTGACACTTTGAGAAGTGAAGGGAGGAGGACTGCTTGAGCCCAGGAGTTCAAGACCAATCTAGGCAACATAGTGAGACCCTGTCTCTACAAGAAAATTAAAAATTAGCCAGGCACAGTGGTGTGCGCCTATAGTCTAAGCCATTCTGGAGGCTGGAGCAGGAGAATCACTTGAGCCCAGGAGTTTGAGGCTGCAGTGAGCCGTGATCATACCACGGCACTCCAGCCTGGGCTACAGAGTGAGACTCCACCTTAAAAAAAAAAAAAAATGAAGTGGCATAATTGATATACTAAGAAAGAAGACTCGGCCGGGCGCGGTGGCTCAAGCCTGTAATCCCAGCACTTTGGGAGGCCGAGATGGGCGGATCACGAGGTCAGGAGATCGAGACCATCCTGGCTAACACGGTGAAACCCCGTCTCTACTAAAAAATACAAAAACCTAACCAGGCGAGGTGGCGGGCGCCTGTAGTCCCAGCTACTCGGGAGGCTGAGGCAGGAGAATGGCGTGAACCCGGGAGGTGGAGCTTGCAGTGAGCTGAGATCTGGCCACTGCACTCTAGTCTGGGTGACAAAGCGAGACTCTGTCTCAACAAAAAAAAAAAAAAAGAAAGAAAGAAGACTAAATGGAATAATATGTTATAATATCATTCTATAATATATGATATATAATATATCATATATATATCATTATATAACTACATCATAATAAAATGCTCCATTAATACCTCAAAAGTCAGAAGAAGTATGGAAGACAAAAATAGGAACAAATAGCAAGGGCAACAAATAGAAAATAGTCACAAATATCACAGATATTAATCCAATAATATTAATAATCACTTTAAATGTCAGCTGTCTAAATACTCCAATTAAAAGACAGATTGCCAGAGTGGATAAAAAAATAAGACCCAGCTATATATTGTCTACAAGAAACCCTTTTAAAACATAGACACATATAGATTAAAAGTAAAGGGATGGAGAAAGATATACTATGCTACCACTAATCAAAATATAGTGAGGGCTGGTTGGAGTGCAGTGCTATTTAAAACTAATTGATCATAACTGGTTACAGATTTATTTGTTCTCTCTCTACTTCCATTGCTTCACTTGACTAGCCTTGAAAGAAAGAAAGGAGAGAGGAAAAGAAAGAAAGAAAAAGAAAGAAAGAATGAAAGAAAGAAAGAAAGAAAGAAAGAGAGAGAGAGAAAGACAGAAAAGAAAAGAAAGAGAAAGAGGAAGTGTGGATCTTGGATCGTGACATCAGCAAGGTGGTGGAATAGGACTTTCCAGCACTTATCGCCTCATAAAAACTTCTATTTGAACAACTCTCCATGCATGAAAATATCTTCATAAGAGCTAAGGAATTCATTTGAGAGATTATAGCACCTGTGTGTAGCAGAGAATTACAAAAGGACCCACTGAAGAAAGTAGGAAGAACAGTTTCACATTTTCTGCATCACATCACCTCTCCAAACCAGGCAACACAACAGAGAGAGATATCCTCCAAGTGGGGGAAGGAGAGTAAAGTGAGTCCCAGACTTTGCCACAGGCCCGGCGGACCAGTGTTGCTCCAGTGAAACTCAGTGCCAGGCTGGCTTCCACACCCCTAGTCTCCAAGCTGGTACCTGCAGACTAAGTTTCCAGGCCTGCCCCAGTGGCAGACTATCCCCCACAACTCCAGGCTCCAGGCCAGTCCCCACAGATATAGGCTCCAAGCCACCCAGAACCAGGCCAGTCCCTGCTGCCCCAGTCTCCAGGCTGGCCCCCATAACTCCATGCTCCAGCAAACCCAGGATATAAGCCAACCCTAGGAGACTCCAGCCCCTGTTACCCCAGGCACCGGGGGTGAGCACCCTAATGTAAACTATGGACTTTAGGTGGTAATGATGTGTCGATGTAGATTCATCAGTTGTAATAAATGTACCACTTTGGTGCCGGATGTCCATGGTAGGGGAGGTTGTGTGTCTGTGGGGACAGGGAGCATATATGAACTCTCTATACTTTCTGCTCAATTTTGCTATGAACCTAAAAGTGTTCTAAAAATAAAGGTTATTAAGAAAACATCAGTGAGTAGAACTTATATGTGCTCATATGAAAAGAGGATATTTATATGTGTTTATATGAAAATACCTTCTATTATAGAATGTTTCCATCCATCTAAAAATATGTAGTATGTATTTGTAGAAAATTTCTAAGACCATACCTGTGAAATGATTCACAATATTTGCATGATGGGGTCAGAGACAGAATATAGTCTAAGCTCCATGAGATAACCTTTTTTACTTTTTGCATTTCTAACATGCACATATATTAATTTTCAATGAAGTTTTTAAAAAGCAAGAAAAGTAACTTGTGACAATTAGGGAAATGTGAATATAGACTGTATATTAGATGACATTGAATTAAAACTCTCCTTAAAAATATGTGTATCCACCATGGAATACTATGCAGCCATAAAAAGGAATGATATCATTTCTTTTGTGGGAACATGGATGGAGCTAGAGGCCATTATCCTTAGCAAATTAATGCAGTAACAGAAAGCCAAATACCATATGCTCTCACTTAGAAATAGGAGCTAAATGATGGAGAACTTATGAATACAAAGACGGTAACAACAGACACTGAGGCCTCCTTGAGGGTGGAGGGTGGGAGGACAGAGAAGAGTAGAAAAAATAACTAATGGGTACTAGGCTTAATACCTGGGTAATGAAACAATCTGTACAACAAACCCCCATGACACAAGTTTACTTCTATAACAAACCTGCACATGTATCTCCAAACCTAAAGTAAAGGTTAAAAACGGATAAATTATAAGTGAAAAATTAAAATATAAAAAGTTTATCAAGTAGAAAAGTTGATGCAAAATACAAATATTTGATGGATCTAGGTGAAGAGTATACATGTATTCATTGTTTTCTTCTTCCAACTTTTCTATGGGTTTGAAAATTTACTTTTGAAACAAACCAAAAACACACCTGTAATCTCAAGGTTGTAAAGTCTCTTGAAGTTCTAAGCAACTTCTTCAATGTTTCTAATGAAGAATAGACTGTAGTATGAAAGCAGAAAGCCTCAGATGACCTCATTCACCCACATCAACTGATCTGTGCAACTGCTGCACATTATTTTGTAAAAACAAAACATTCATTGATAAAGGAAATAGATTATTCACTTTCAATTAAATGTGATAATAAAGGAAATTTGGTAATCATGTAAGGACTGATTATCAAGCAAACAAAATAAACCAGAAAAATACAGGATATTTTCAGGAAAGGCACTTGCCCAATTATCCCCATGACTTATTTTCATATCTCTAGTTTCAGTAGAAAAAATTATCTCCCCTCACTTCTCCCAAATTCAAGCACTGAAAATCAGTGTAAAAGATGTCATGATAAGGAATTAGCATGTGATGAGCATTATTACGTAGTGTGGCAGAAAACATTTTTGTACATGATGTCTACGTCATGGAAATGTTAAATAGGTTTTCACATGTAAGACCAATTTGTAAGTACATCAGAGGCACAGAGTTCATTACAATTTCAGCATTATTTGTCAACCAGTTTAGTTATGAAAGAGAAAGGCAAGACACTATGCTTGACTGGTGCAGATATGCCATCCTAGCCAATTATATAGGATATCTCTTGAGTCAAAGACATTGAGAGCTCCTACTTCAGAATAGCTGCTGGCACAATAATGTATAATACTACAAGAGGCAGTAGTCACACTGCCAATTAGTTGCAGTGATGGGACTTGAACTGTTTTCTCAAGTCACTCAAATAAAAATGCTCAGAGAATATGTGTTTTATCCTCTAGGAATCAATGCATTTCCTTCTGCCTGCCGAAAGGAAACGAATGCCATCTGCATCATCTTTTAAACCATAATGTGTATCTCTTAGCAAAGGTAGGAGATAGGCTTTATTTTAAAATATCTAACTCCAATATCATTCCCATATGTGTTCCCACTGAATGATTCTAATAAATCACAGCGCTGAACAAATTATTCTGGACCAATTTTAACGAAGGTAGTAAATGTCTTCGTTTAGATTACATATTTCTCAAGGGCAGGGACTATATCTTACACCTCTTGATGTCTCTCTCCCCAGCACAGTGCCCTACAGATTTGATAAAATATATTAGTGATGATGTTTAAAATAATGATAATGTTGATAATCACTTCCTGCCATGGAAATAAAGAGAACTGCTAAATCCAGCAACCCAACAGAATTTTGGGAAGACAATAGTTTTTTTATAGTTTTTAAAAATATTTCCTCAATAAGAGTCTGTTGTTTGAAGAGTTTAGCAAAGGTTATAAAATTTAATTAACTCAGAGAGAGTGAAGAATACTTGAGAAGATTTTATTTTCCCTTCATCATTGCAATCGATATGATAAAATTGTCCTCAAGCAGTCATTGCTGTCACATTAGCATAAACAGTGAGTTTGAAGTCTCAAATGATATATTCTCCCATTGTCTCATGTTTCTTGACTGTTAAGGTTAATAGAAAGGGCCTACATTCATTAGAATAAAATCGTACTAAAAATATAATCTGACCCAATTAGGGAAAGAAGTTCTTGTCTGCTATACGTGGTAATTCCAGTTGTAGGCAGCAGAGGTAGTTGTTTTCACAGGAAACATGAGATACTAATTATTCATGTGAGTTTCTCTCCTAATTTTAATTTCAAATGTTAAAATCTTATATATTATTGATCTTTTATATTACAATTCCTTTCTCTCTCTCTCCTTTTGCCCTTTCTTTAGCAAATTATGTTTTGCTATGTAGGTCAACACTGTTGATTACTTTTTGTTTACTCACTTTTTAACTCTACAATTGAGTCCCCAATTACTATGACAAGCATAAATATCCCGGGGTGGACACCATTACAATTTTACCATTTTACAAAATGACGGTTTTTTTCTTGCTCCTGTAAGAAGATTACAAATTGAATGTTGAATAATCATGATGTAGAAAATACTGTGGGAGGTGGTATGGGAAAAATAAAGATGAACACATGTTTACCCCAGGATAAGAGGTTTAAACCAAGAGCTTGTGGATAATGAATTCAAAACATTCACCTCTTAAAACTATTTAATTCCAAATCCTTTCATGTGACTATCTTAGTGCCACGGTGTTCTGAGATTAATCTTTAGTGTTCATGTTCAAAAGGACAAGCACCAAATATCCATGTTGACCTATTTGGTCCCTTTCTTCTCCCACTAACATGGCTGCTAGACCAATTAGCTGTTTGTCACATAATCAGTGGGCCTCGGGGTGAACTGCTTAACTACTCTCATCCTTAGTATCTCCAGTAGTAAAGAAAAATGAAAATAATCGTATGAATTTTGGAGGATTAGAGTGGTGACCCAATGAGATCTGGAACATGAAAGTATTGCTACTGTGCCTGGCACTTACAGGTGATAAATAAGTATTAGTTCTTTTCCTTTTTCTGAGCATCTCCCAGCAGCACATCCACTAACTGAAATATCTAGACATTCTAGGAATATCCAGACTTCTCAAGGGAGTATAACAAACAGAAATGATAATACTAGGTTGATGCCAATGATCGTTGTGGCTGCTACTTTGCTGACTTCAAAGCTTATCTGTGAGATAATGTTTTTCTATTTAACTTATATCCCTTTGCCCTGATCTGCTCCTTAACCCCTACTGCTACTCTGAGAATCGTTAACACCCCAAGGCTCATTTCCCATCAAGTACCCTACTTTCATCAAGTTCAGCTGCTAAAAACAAAAATTGGAGATATTGCATAGCAAAGCACTCAAATATTGATAAAGGAATAATTTAGCTGATACCCTGAGAGTAAAGGCAGAAATGACAATAGCTATTTAACATATTTCATTTTTCTCCTATGTAAGAATTGCAATTGATATAATAAAATCGTCCTCAAGCAGTCATTCCTGTCACATTAGCATAAACAGTTAGTCTGAAGTCATCAAATGATATATTCTCCCATTGTTTCATGTTTCTTGACTGTTAAGGTTAATAGAAAGGGCCTACACTCATTAGAATAAAATTCTACTAAAAATATAATCTGATTTTTATGAGAGAACAAGTAATTCCAAGTACTTTGATTATGGTAAAAATCATTTTAAGACATTGCCGAAGAGGCACGAGATGGTGATAGGATCCTATTAAACTAGGCCATTGATTGTTTTTATCATGTCTATGATGAACTGTAACATTTTTACTTCACTGAAGTAGATATGAGTATGTGCCCCCTTTCATATGTTTGAAACCCTAGGCAAATCAGTAAGAATACTCCATTGTTTTTACCCTTTTTAAATAGAGGGACAAAATAAATAATTGAACCAAAAAGTGTTTCTGTTATACTGATCCTGCACTCAGTTAAAAATTAATACAGAAAAATCTCTGGAATTACAACACAAAAGCTATATTAAAGAACACCTTTGTTTTACCTTGATTAAAGTAAAAGATTTCTACCAAAATTGAAGTAGCAAGTGCTAACATAACTATAACATTTTGGAATAGGCTTACCAAAAACATGCCTTCTGGGTCATTTTCATTCAGTGAATTTTTTTTTTTGTCTGACAAGATAGATAATATTTTACAGTACAAATGTATGACCTGATTTTATTTTTGCTGTTGAACTCAAGAGAATACAATTAAACCTAATAATTACTAGAGTTCAACAATACTAAATAGCTAAACAGCTGAAGTGGTATTGATTAATTATTCATGAAAATGTAATCTTGATGATAATTTAACATTATTTGGTAAAGGGCTTAATTTGCTATCTAAAAATTATTATTTCCAATTAGAAAGTCTTACTCCAAATAATGTTGTAGCGTGTTATGTAGGAACAAAAATTACTTTGAAATGGCTGAAGGCAAAAACTGAATAACTCTCCGAGCCCAGCAAGTCATAACATTTCAATATAATCTAATGAGTAGAGTGAATCAGTAATGCAGAATCATTGTCGCCTGTTTTTTCTCTTCTCCCTGGCACTACAGCAAAGCACAAAGATTGGAATATTGAGCATTTCAGCAAAGAGCCAAGGTAATTTAAATTTGTATTGCTACATTTGGTCCTTGGCTTTAAACAAGCCAAAAAAGAACCCTCAGAAAAAGTAATTTACTAAATCATGGTACCAACCAAATCACAAACAACCAAACTGCAATGCTTGGCTTTCCCTGGGTTTTGTTTGTGTTGCTAAGATATTAGACAAGTCTGGCTGACAAGCAATATTTTGCAGAAAAGGAGTTGAGAATGCTCTGTTGGCAAGGCAGAGGATGGGGTAGAGAGACTAACGCTATCTTCTTGTTTTGTAACTAAGATGACTTTGCTAGGCCTCTTGCCTTAATTGCCCTTGGGATGATTAACATTGGCTCCAAGCTCCCAGGACACAGACTAATCCATTTGGTGAGGCTCCTGGAAACTTGCTAGCCAGCTTAGATCAATGGCCAACAAAGATTTGAGGATTCCTTAGAGGAGCCATCAGCGAAATAAAATGTTAATCATCAGGGTAAAATACACACACACACACATACCCAAGCACACACACATAATGACATTTCTTTAAGAGATGGAACCATGCCTTATTCATATTTGCAATATTGTAAAGATTAAATGGGTTGATGCATGCCAAAAAAACTTAGAATGGTGTTAGGCAACGGGTAATCAGTAAATATTTAGAAGCTGCTATTTTTGTTTATATCCACTGTGTTAAGTATAGTAACTGTTACATAATAGAAAACCAATACACTTTAAATGATTTTTCAATCAATATAGATTTATTATTTCTCTTTGCTTTGTTAAATGCTCATTGAAGATAATTCAAATTTAATATTTCAACTAAAAAAAGAGTGTATTATGTTTAAAAAATGTGAAAACCACTGCTGCAGAGGATGGAGAGTCAGCAAAGACTTTAAAAAGAGGATAATATGATTAGCCTTTTCTTTTTTTGGGGAGGGGGGAACAGGGTCTCACTGTCACCCAGGCTACCATGCAGTGGTGAAATCATGGCTCACTGCAGCCTTGACCTCTGGGGCTCAAGCAATCCTCCCGCCTCAGCCTCCTGAGTAGCTGAGTAACTGGAACCACAGTCATGAGCCACTATACCTGGCTAATTTTTTTTTTTTTTAATTTTGTAGAGATGAGGTCTTGTTATGTTGCCCAGGCTGGTTTTGAACTCCTGGGCTCAAATGATTCTCGTCTTGGCCTCCCAAAGTGCTGGGATTACAGGCATAAGCCACAGAAATGGGCCTCAGAATTTATTTTTAAAAGGTATTTGAAACTATAGGCAACTTGGAAAAGTTAGACTTGAAGCAGAGAAACAAGAAAGAGGAATATGATATCCAGATCTGAGAAAATAAGACCTTGAATTAAGGCAGTGGTAATGAGGATTAAAAAAAAAAAAAAAAGATGTCAGACTAGTGAGATATATAGGATATGGAGGTTATAGGATTTAACGACCAATTCCAAGGTGAGAGTGAAGAAGTCACAGAGAATAAATCACCTGCCTCTGACTTGGGAAACAGAATAGAGAGTGACCCTTAACCAGAGTAGGTTATTTACGAAGCAGAGAAAGGTTGGTGAGAGACATGGTTAAACTTTAATTATGTTAAGTTAGAAGCACCATTGGGACATTCAGATAAAATGTCCCCAAGGCAGCAGGATATAATAATCTGAGGATCAGAACTGAAGTCTGAGATAGGGATAGAAATTTGGAAATCATTGTTAAAAAATGTGAGGCCATCCACATTGATAAGATCGACCACAAAGAAGGATAGAATAAAGAGAGAAGAGGCTTAAGGAGTAGGCAGAGGGACAAGGAAAGGAGCTACAACCAACTTGTCAGCAGGGAAGAGGAGAGTAAGGAGAGCAAGGCCAAGGGAGTTACCGGGGTAGTGTCCAAGAGAGAAGGAGAGAGATAAGTAGTAACAAATACTGTAGAAGTCAAATGGAACATTAAATGAAGGTGAAACTTATTCACTGGGCACAGTGTAGGAGCTTAATAATATTTGGTAAATTGGATATATGAGCTACTACACACAAAGCGAATCATTGCTGATCTTGCCTCCAATATACCCTCGTAATTATCTACACTAAACATTTTTTCCAAATCTTTTAGTCTCCTGAAAATAAAAAATACTCCGATTTAGTAACTTTCTTCAGAATACATTGGGCTTTCCTAACCTCATGCTTTGTTGTACGCCATTCACCCTGGCTAAAATACAATTGATCTATGTCTCTATTTATATCAACCTACTGACCTCTCACACCTGGATCAAATCCCAACTTCCCCATTCAATCTTCCATGATTTTACCAAACAGAAGTAATCATCACCTCCATAAAACTCCCAAAGGGGCTGGGTGTGGTGGTTCACGCCTGTAATCCCAGCACTTTGGGAGGCCAAGGCGGGCGGATCACGAGGTTAAGAGAGGGAGACCATCCTGGCCAACATGGTGAAACCCTGTCTCTAGCAATAATACAAAAATTAGCTGAGTGTGGTGGTGCATGCCTGTAGTCCCAGTTACTCCAGAGGCTGAGGCAGGAGAATCACTTGAACCCAGGAGGCAGAGGTTGCAGTGAACCGAGATCGTGCCACTGTAGTCCAGCCTGGTGAAAAAGTGAGACGCTGTCTCAAAAACACACACACATACACACAGACTCCCAAAGGACCATTTTTTATCTACATCAGTAAATCATCAAGTTAATGGTTTTATTTATAGCATTATCTTATTCTATTTTTCTCTTGTTCCTTGAACAAAATTTTTTATCTTGTATTATAAATTAAATTTTAGGTGTCTGTATCTTGCCTCCCATCTAGATGATAAATTCCTGGATAACAGGGATACGATCTCATAATTTTCTCTGTGCCAAATATTTACTGAATGCCAAAAATGTGTGGAGCTCTGGTAGAGATACCAGGGATAGTATTGTAAATAAGACAGGCAACATCTTACTGTCACGGAGTTTATATTCTGCTGGACATACTTGAGCTTATTATGTTCCTCAGCTCCTTCTCATCCACACTATCAGAACAATATACCTTACTGTTCTTGGGTTCATGAACCCAATGTCCTTTATAATACCCTTTATACACATTTCCTAACCCTAGACTTCTAATATGACAGATACTGAAGTAAAATAAGGGAAGTCTAATTGAGTTATGAAGATCACTATAACATGGAGAGTTTGGAGTCAGACTTTAGTTGAAATATTAGATGTGCCATTTACTAGATGGGTGACTGAAACAATTTTTTTTGTTGGTTTTTGAGACAGGGTCTCACTCTGTCACCCAGGCTGAAGCACAGTGGCACACTCAAAGCTCACTGCAGGCTAGACCTCCGAGGCTCAAGTGATCCTCCCACCTCAGCATCCTTAATAGCTGGGACTACAGCATGCACCACCGCTCCTGGCTAATTTGTGTATTTTTTGTAGAGCCGGGGTTTCGCCATATTGCCCAGGCTGGTCTTGAACTCCTGGCCTCAAGCAATCTGCCTGCCTCAGTCTCCCAAAGTGCTGGGATAACAAGCGTGAGCCACTATGCCCAGCCTGAACACAATTTTTAACTTTTCTGAACTTGAGTTTTTTCATCATAAGAACTGTAATAATATCTATCATCCAGAATTACCGTGAAAGTCAAATGAAATCATTACACAGCTGCTAAGAATACATGTTAGTGATGTTAAAAGCATCTGTAAAATTAAGAGGTCATTGCTCTGAAGAAGGAAGGGTGGTGAGGGGAGTCTGGCTCTAACAAATATTAAAACATTTTATAGTTACAGTAACCAAAATAATATAGTTCTAGAATATGAAAAGAAAAATACGAATAAAATAAACCAGAAAGCCTGGAAATAGGCCCCAATACATACAAAAACAGAGTATTGTCCTTAGTTGGAGAAAAAGGTCACACTCTGGTCTTCTTCTGGTTTTACCACTTTTGGCAGGACAAAGCGGTATGTCCACCGGAAACCTGTCACCTCCCTTCACCTCACTTTGGTTACCCAACCTTTCATTGGCATTGCCTGACTCTGTCTGAAGACCACTTCAAGGACTGTGTTAGCCTTTCCTCTTCACCATCCTCCTGAGAGTGGCCATGAAACATTTATTGTTCCCATAAGCCCTTTGATCAACTTAGAGAGTTCATCACTCTTTCCTCTTTGACACACTTTCTTCACTTGGCATCTGGCTCACTATCTGTCTTGGTTTTTCACCTGACTCACTTACTTACTTGGTCTCCTTTCCTAGTTCCTCCTTATATCCCCAACATCTGAATTCCCAAGTACCTCAAGCTCAGTCTTCAGTCTTCTGTCATTGCGGTCCATTATTAAATTATCTCATCCCATCACATGGTTGTAAATAACATCTATAAACTGACAACTTTCAAATTGATGTTTCTAGCCCTGACACCTCCCTTGAAATCTTCTTTTATATATCCAGCTACCTATTTGACATCTCCATGTAAATGTCTAAATAGGCATCTCAAATTTATGCCCAAACATGTACAAAACTAAACACTTTATTACCTACTACCTCAATCAACTTTTTTCTACAGCCTTTTCTCATGGTCGCAAATGACAAAATCTATTCTTCCCAGTTGCTCAGGCCAAAACCTCAGTCATTCTTGTGTCCTCTCCTTCCTTTGTGTTTCATGTCCAATCCATTAGCAAATCCAGTAGACCTTTCTTACAACATTTGTTGGAATTTGATCACTCCTCACCCCACTGCCACTACGAATCAAATACAATTTGCCATCTTCTCTCACCTGGGTTACTCATCTGGATCAGAGCCAGCAAGTTTTATCAATAAAGGGCCAGAGAGTAAATATTTTAGGCTTTGCAGACTGTAAAGTCTCTGTTGCAAACACTCAACTCTGTTCTTGAAGGCCTGAAGCAGCCATAGACAATACTTAAATGAATAGGTGTGGCTGTGTTCCAGCAAATCTTGATTTACAAAAACAGGCATTGGGCCAGATTTGGCCAGCAGGCCATAGTTTGCCAACTCCTGACCTGGATGACTGCACAGCCCCTGACTAGTCTCCCTCTTTCTACCTTTCCTTCTAAAATTGAGACATGGGTGAAGGTGATAGCTTTGAATAAGAGGGAAGAAAGGAAGGATGAGTAAAAACATAGATGACTTTGCGAGTGTGAGCAGAAAATGGAGATGATTCACAGTTGTATTTTGTTGGTTAAACAGTACAAAGATCAGCTGTTGAACATGAGGGGGCTTGAGTTGGGTGGAGTTATAAATACAGTGACCACATCAACTATGATATTCCTTCTGCGCCCCATCCTGCAAAGATGTTTACTCTGTTCTTCAGACACACTGAATTCCTCTTTTTCATAGGCTTCTGAGAATGCTGTCCCGTCTCCCTGGGACATCCTCCCCCTCTCCATCCTGGCTGACTTCTGGCTATTGCCTACTTGTCTATCCAAACTCAGTTTAGGTAGAACTGCTTCCAAAACTTTTCTCATTATCCTCTTGCTTGGCTTAGGTTCAGAAATTCTCCTTTGAGCTCCCATAGTACATGGCACAGTTTCCTAAGCCTTGTTTGTCCTGAAGTCCTCATGTGATTTTGTTAAGTCAGCAGAAGGAATAAAGCAGTAAAACCCTCTCCTATGGAATGGGATAGAGTTTTCCTGAGGGAGAGGTAAGTGGTGTTAGATTGAGAAGCTTGAAAAAAGTGCTATGAAGAAGCAGACGTCAACATAGGCAAATCAAAAAGAGAAAGAGCGAGTCCATGGAGATAATTCACTGTAAACATCTAAGTCCAGGGAAGATTGTATTAGTCAGGGTACCAATAGGAAAGAGATTGTACTCTTAAACTAAGATAAAATCATTCAAAGGGGGTTTATTAGCAAGGAAGAAGTTGAGTTATAGAAGAACCACATGTAAATTGCAAGAACCTGAAGACTGAAGGGATAAGATGAGGGAGAGATGACTAGAACCTCGAAGAAGAGGAACATACCGGTTAGTCAAGTGAAACACTCAGTCCAAGACAAACTAGAGAGGGAGCCGGGGAAAAGAATACTCTGACCTCACTTTCCTGTCTTCTTCCTTCTCTTGCTGGGACTCCTTGTTGGCCACATCCTACAGGAAGCCAGAGGGCACATGAGTTAAATGATAGAGTCCAAAAAGATGATCTTCCTGAGGCAGAGGGCAGGGTGAAGAATGAATCTGGGGAGACAAATGGAAGCTATTTCAGACAAAGGCCTATGCTAGAAAAATCAAACTTGTGCTAGTAAGACCTACTTTTCTGGTTGCCCCCATAGGTTTGCAGATTAGCAGAAGCAACTCTTTCAGAGGGGAGGAAAGGAGAAGACAATGAAAACCCAGTTTGCAAATAAATTAATGACCCAAGGACAAATAATAGGATTGCCGTATGGTATTGAGACGCGAGTTGACATAAAATGCTTTATTCTATGTGATGGAGGAACTAGAGGTCCTATTGCATGTTGAGTTCCTCAGCAAGCAGACTGAGAATTCTGTGTTTGTTATGGAGTGCCTTGTGATCAACCACCATGGAAGGGAGGGGGAGGAAGCAGGATTAGGCAGCGGGAGAAGTTGAGTTACATTGCAGGACCAATGGCAGACTCAGCCAGACAGACTCAGACTCCTGTATCAGGAACTTTGGAGTAAAAATCACCTGTAAAAGTTGTCCTGCATGGGGCAGAAATGGCCAAGTATCTATACCCCACCTTGATCAGTCACTGGATGTGATCCTTCCTGGGAAGGGCAGGACCTTGGCCATGGTAGCTCTCTGCAGCTGAAGCAATCTTTCAATGGCTGACTGCTCGAGCCTTTTTGCTGACTGTGCTCCCAGGAGCAGGAGTAACAACCCATTTCTTGAAGGGGGATCTGGGTGGTACATCTCTGGGTCTACCTGAAATCCTTAAGCCTAGGACCCACTTTATGTGTGGTAAGAAGCCCTCTAAATATGTGGCAGAGAATTCTGACAAGTCTGTGTGGGTAGACAAACCAGAGTTCCCTTAGAAGAGCTATGTGGAAAGTGACAGGCTCAAAAGCAGAGTTTGTAGGAACAGTTAAAGGAAGTAGGTACGTCTGGAGGAGATAAGGTATTGGGTAATGTAATAATTGTATGTCTTTCAATATTTTAAAAGGTTTTCAAGTAGAAAAGGGATTAGGCTTTTTCTGCATGGCTACAGTAGGGAGAATCAGGACAAGTAAATGGGAATTTGAGAGAGGAAGAGATAAGATAGATTCAGAGCTTTCTAATCATCATAGCAGGAGTGGCTTGTCTTGACAAACAGCGAATCCCCTGGCACTTGAAGTCTGTGGTCATGAGCTGGGCATGGGGGGTGATACGAGGGAGGAAGTAATCACAGGGAGACAATCGCAAACATCACAAGGACAGTTAGACAATATAATGTTTGAGGCTACTTAGGGGACTCTAAGATTAATTCTTACCCTAATAAAAATAACCACGATAGTCATCATAGTCCCAGAAGAGAAAATTAAATCTGGCTTATGGTAAGTTAAATCCAGTGAAAGTACAAAAATTTTGTCATTGCTTTAACATTCACTTTTTTTTCCCCTGTCCTCTTTCATTTTCAGAAATGAATTTGTATGAAGCAAATCTATAAAGGAGAGCAGTAGAGGTGAAAATATCATGGAAAAGGCAAGCGCTTTGACTAGTAAACTCATCGAGTTGAGACAAGTGTGAAAACTCATTACAACCTGAATTTCTCACACATCTCAGTTTCTCCTCCCTTTTAAACTTCCTAATAGAAAAAGTTGAATTCATGTTATTGGCACCACCACTATTTGCCCTCACTTCCATCAAAAAAAGAAAAAATAAATTAGAGGTAGCTCCTTTTCCACGTTTATTTTAATCTAGAATGTTGTGATCCCTCAGGATTTATTTTATGGCTTCTCAAAAGACCAAATCTTGGAAATCTCATTCTTAAACCCATGGGAAATATATCTATTTCTACTCTGCGCAGGTGAATTGAGAGGGAATGGGGTTTTATTTAACACTTGTTAAAGTCTGTAGATTATGTATTGAAGGCATTGCAGAAAAGAATAAGTACTGCAATGAAGTCCATTTTGTTTCATATTTGAAGATAATATTGCAGACCATGATATAACTCATCCATTAATAAAACTGAAAAAATAATGAGTTAGTAATTCCATCAGCTTTTATCAGTGCCCTATTTTCTCCAATACAATATTTTTGCTAATTACTTATAGGCAGAGAAAATCTTTTTCTTAATATCTAAATCTCTAACATATCATGAGTAAAATAACAGGGGTTCACTGAGCACCTCCTTTGTGCCAGTTACCTTACACTCCTTATTTTCTCTTATTAGCAAATCCCTTCTTATTTGCAGATGAAGAATCTGATGCTTAGAGAGTTTTAGTTACAACTTTTCTGAGGTCACATAACAAATAAGTGGCAGGGTCTGCATTCCACATCTGGCTTCTGTTACCCCATCCAGCGCTCTTACCTACCATTTTATACTTCCTACAAAGCATAATGTGGCAGGGATTGGTTTTGCCTACCAAATACTCATTCTCTCCTTCTTCCTTATAACAGAATCCTGAATTTTAGCTGAGTATGTTCTCAGCAGAGGCTGTTTTTCAGCCTGTCTTGCAGCTAAGGATGTGCCTGTGATTAGGTAGTATGTAAAACATGTAATGTGTAAATGGAAATGCTTTGTGAAACTTTTCCCCTTCCAACCTCACCCTCACTTCATGAAATGTAGAGTGATGCCTGTAGCTTTAGCAGCCATCTTGCCCCTTCAGATGATCTTGAGGATGGATGGCAAGGCTGGAGATGAAAGCACATCCTGAGGTTCCCTGGGGACACTATGGAGATGGCATGTCAATTCCTTTCCACCCACTTCCAGACTTCTTTTGCATGAGTGAGAAATAAACTTCCACTCTTTGAAGCCAGCTAAATTTACTCCTGTTATACATGGCATATCATGCTCAGTATCTTTTCATGGAATTGAATTTGATTACTACTACCTGATACTCCCTAGTGCCTCTTCTCCAGTCTCCTTCCTTTAAAACCTAGCTTAAATTTCAATTTCTCTACAAAGCTTTCTCTGACCACCAATTTCGCTGTGGTGAACTTCAAATAAGTTACCAGGTTTCACAATGATCTCTTTTTTAAAAAGCCTTTTATTATGAAAAATTCCAAACATACACAAACATAAAATAATATAATGAAACATGTCTGACAAAGAATGTTTCTCTATGAGTCATAAAGGTTGACTTGACTTCATGGGCTGGGCTCCCATCCTCACTCTTCCATGTGCGTCTTTCCGCAGTGCTGAGCTCAGATTAAGAGTGGGCCTCCTCCTGGCACGGTGGTTCACGCCTTTAATTCCAGCACTTTGGGAGGCTAAGGCAGGCAGATAATGAGGTCAGGAGATCAAGACCATCCTGGCCAACATGGTGAAACCCTGTCTCTACTGAAAATACAAAAAATTTGCCAGTCGTGGTGGCATGCACCTATAGTCCCAGCTACTCAGGAGGCTGAGGCAGAATTGCTTCAACCCGGGAGGCAAAGGCTGCAGTGAGCTGAGATCACGCCACTGCACTCCAACCTGGGTGACAGAGCAACACTCCGTCTCAAAAAATAAATAAATAAATAAGGGGAGGGCTCCTACAAATAGCCAATTTTTAAATTTTGGGGAATTTTTCTATTATTTTATACATTACAATATATATGCAAATAATTTATATTATCTATCTTAATGATACAAAAAATGTTAGATTAGGTAGGACATTATGAAAGTTGGCTCTCGTAAGCCCAACTGGGCGTGGACCAGTTTGAAGGTTTGAAGTGTGAGAGTGACTCTTTTGGAAAATGCTCGTGTTGGTGACTAGATAGAGATAGGGTGATGTCAAGAGACAAACAGGGATTAAAGTCAAAAGAACTACTTTCACGTCCTAACTCGACCACTTTACTTTCCTGGGCCTTCACCTCCTCACTGATAAGATGAGAGACTTGGACTTCTCTGTGATTTATTTCATGATTCATGTTTGAATTTTGGACACTGCCAACCAGAGAAAAACTTCAGAGATCCCAGTTACACGAATTCAACATTTATAAACTTGTGCCAGTCACTTGATCTCATTTGTAAAACAGAAGTTTCAGCCTAACTGATTTCTATTGTGGTTTTCAGATTTTACATTGTATGGTTCTACCTAGTTTTCTGTATATTAATGTTATTTTATGATTAAAGTCAAAAAAAGATAACTGGCTTTTAATACTGCTGTAGAGAACTCTAGTGAGGTGTTTCCTTCCCCTTCTTGTTCTCAGAACCTTTTCATATACCACTACCATCTTTTGTTAGTCTAAAGCTAAATTAACCATTAGCACCTACGTGAGATGAAGAGAATTGGTAAAATATTTTAGATGATGCCTAAGACACAGGAACTGACCTTGATGCTTGGGAAATGCTTCTGAGCCTGATAGACCCAGTCCTTCTTTTCATGGATATAGGAGTCCTGAAGTTGTTTCCACACAGTTTCCCTCAACGTCAGGTTAAACTCATACGTTTTTGCTTATAGTGATGGGGTTTTGCTATGTTGCCAAGGCTGGACTTGAACTCCTGAGCTCAAGCAATCCTCTTGCCTCAGCCTCCTAAGTAGCTGAGACTACCAGTATATGCCACCACATCTGGCTTAAACTCACATGTTTTTAAAAAGATAACCAGTCTGTGGAATTATCTCATGGACAAAATTCAGGAGATAATGTAACTAACATGAAGTATACTAGGTATTAACTGTTACCTTAAAACAATCGTTTTGTGTATTTTAATAGGCCAAAGGTTCTCATATTTTTAAGTGCAGAAGAATAATCTGGGGACTTTAAAATGCTGAATCCTGGGCTCAAGATCTAGAAAGTCTGACTCAGTTGGTCTGAGAGGTCTTTGTTTTTAGCAAATACTCCAAAACATTCTAATGTTGATGTTACGTATTTCAAAACTCTCTTAGAAACTCTCTTAGAAACTGATTAATCTTTTTCTTATGGTCTTAGTCTTTGGTTAAATAATTGAATTTGATTAAATTTTTGAAAAATTTAAATCATATCTACAAATCATATCTATAACTAACTATACAATATCTTTTCATTGCTAACTTAAAACAGTGCCTCCTGGCCGGGCGCGGTGGCTCAAGCCTGTAATCCCCAGCACTTTGGGAGGCCAAGGCGGGTGGATCACGAGGTCAGGAGATCGAGACTATCCTGGCTAACATGGTGAAACCCCGTCTCTACTAAAAATACAAAAAACTAGCCAGGCGTGGTGGCGGGCGCCTGTAGTCTCAGCTACTTGGGAGGCTGAGGCGGGGAGAATGGCGTGAACCCGGGAGGCGGAGCTTGCAGTGAGCCGAGATCACGCCACTGCACTCCAGCCTGGGAGACACAGCGAGACTCCGTCTCAAAAAAAAAAAAAAAAAAAAAAAAAAAAACAGTGCCTCCTTTCTTTTAAATTGAGATAGAATCTCACTCTGTCACCCAGGCTGAGTGCAGTGGTGTGATCATGGCTCACTGCAGCCTCGAAATCTTGGGTTCAAGCAATCCTCCCACCCCAACCCCCGTGAATAGCTGGGACTACAGGCACACACTACCACGCCCAGCTGATTTTTTATTTTTTGTAGAGATGGGATCTCCCTATGTTGCCCAGGTTGTTCTTGAATCCTTGGATTCAAGCAATTCTCCTGCTTTGGCCTCCCAAACTGCTGGGATTATAGGCGTGATACACCCAGCCAAATAATGCCCTCTTAATCTGAAGCACTGTGGGGTAGTATTCCCAGATCAGCCCCGGCTTGGAATCACCTCAAACAAATAGTAACTCTCATCACTGCATATTCTATACAAATTTTTAAAATTTTATTTTGAATGGACAATATATTTACCTGATTTAAAAACAAAATTAAAAGATATATATTAATATCAGAAATAACGCATCCACTTTTTGCCCTTTTGTCTAATAATTCTCATAGTTTTTTGTGCATCCTGTAAAGGTTCCTTTATGTTTGTCTTATACAAAAGCTAAAACTGGATACAAACTCTTCTGCACCTTGTTTTATTTTTTTTTAAGTTAATATATCTTGAAAATCTTGATCAGTGCATAGAAATTGTTCTCTTGATTTTAAGGGCATCCAGTATTCCATTGTGTGGATGTGTCATAGTTTATTTAAGCAGTCCTGTATTGATGAATGCGTTGGTTGTTCCAATGTGGTTTTGCTGTTATAAATTATGCGACAAGGAATAGCCTTTTGGAGCTGGGCATGGTGGCTCATGCCTGTAATCCCAGCACTTTGGGAGGCCGAGGTGGGTGGATCACAGGAGGTCAGGAGTTTGAGACCAGCTTGGCTAACATGGTAAAACCCTGTCTCTACTAAAAATACAAAAATGAGCTGGGCATGGTGGTGTACTCCTGTAATCCCAGCTACTCAGGAGGCTGAGGCAGGAGAATTGCTTGAACCCAGGAGGCAGAGGTTTCAGTGAGCCGAGATTATGCCACTTCACTCCAGCCTGGATGACAGAGCAAGAAAACATCTCAAAAAAAAAAAAAAGAAAGAAAAAGAAATAGCCTTTTGGTTAAACAGATTTACCATGTGACCCCAAAATTCTTCTCCTGGGCATACACTCAAGAAAATTGAGAACATGTTCTCACAAAGCTTGTGCACAAATGTTCACAAATTAGCATTGTTCACAGTAGTCACAAAGTGGAATCAATTTAAATGTTCATTAGCTGATGAGTAGATAAACAAAAAGTGGTATATCTATACAATTGAATATCAATCAGCCATAAAAAGAATGAAGTATTGACATATCTTACAATGCAGATGAGCCTTGAAAACATTATGGTAGGTGAAATAAGCCAGACATAAAAGGCTACATATTATATAATTTCATTTGTATGGAATGTCCAGAATAGGCAAATCCATAGAGATGGAAAGTAAATTAGTGGTTCCTTAGGATTAGGGGTGGGAATTATGAAATGTTCTGAAATTAGATAGTGGTGATGGCTTCATAACCTTGTGAATATACTATAAATCACTGAATTGTATACTTTAAAATGGTGAATTCTGTGGCATGTGAATTGTTTTCAATTTTTTTGAAAACACTGTGTATGTTATTTTATAGAAGCACAGGCATTTTTTAGGATAAAACTCTATAAGTGCGATTGCTGGATCAAAGGTCTTATGTTTTAATATGTAATTTTGATAGATTTTGCTGAATTTTCCCACAGACTGGGTACCAATTTATGTCATTAACAAGTATGAGAGGACTTGTTTCCCAACAGCCTTGCCAGTAGCATGCATTGTCAAACTTTCAGAATTTTGTCAAACTGATAGATTAAAAAATAGTATCTGTTTTGTTGTTGTTGTTTGTGTGTTTTGTGTTCCAAGATGGCCAAATAGGAACAGCTCTGATCTGCAGCTCCCAGTGTGATGGACGCAGAAGATGGGTAGTTTCTGCATTTCCAACTGAGGTGCCTGGTTCATGTCACTGGGACTGGTTGGACAGTGGGTACAGCCCACATAGGGAAAGCTGAAGCAGAGCGAGGCGTCGCCTCACCCAGGAAGTGCAAGGGGTCAGGGATTTCCCTCTCCTAGACAAGGGAAGCCATGACAGACTGTACCTGGAAAAATGGGACACTTACACCCAAATACTGCACTTTTCCCATGGTCTTAGCAACTGGCAGGTCCCATGCCCATGCAGCCTTGCTCACTGCTAGCGCAGCAGTCTGAGATTGACCTGCAATGCTACAGCCTGGTGGGGGGAGGGGTGTTCACCATTGCTGAAGCTTGAGTAAGTGAACAAAGCAGCAGAGAAGCTCAAACTGGGTGGAGCCCAATGCTGCTCAGCAAGGCCTACTGCCTTTATAGACTCCACCTCTGTGGGCAGGGCATAGCTGAACAAAAGGCAACAGAAACTTCTGCAGACTTAAACGTCTCTGTCTGACAGCTCTGAAGACAGCAGTGGTTCTCCCACCTCAGTGTTTGAGCTCTGAGAACGGACAGACTGCCTCCTCAAGTGGGTCCCTGACCCCCATGTAGTCTAACTGGGACACACCTCCCAGTAGGGACCGACAGACACCTCATACAGGCAGGTGCCCCACTGGGACGAAGCTCCCAGAGGAAGGATCGGGCAGCAATATTTGCTGTTCTGTAATATTTACTGTTCTGCAGCCTCCACTGGTGAGACCCAGGCAAACAGGGTCTGGAGTGGATATCCAGCAAACTTCAACAGACCTGTAGCTGAGGGACCTGACTGTTAGAAGGAAAACTAACAAACAGAAAGGAATAACATCAACATCAACAAAAAGGACATCCACATCAAAACCCCATCTGTATGTCACCAACATCAAAGACCAAAGGTAGATAAAAACACAAAGATGGGGAGAAACCAGAGCAGAAAAGCTGAAAATTCGAAAAACCAGCTCGCCTCTTCTCCTCCAAAGGATTGCAGCTCCTCACCAACAGTGGAACAAAGCTGGACAGAGAATGACTTTGATGAGTTGACAGAAGTAGGCTTCAGAAGATCGGTATTAATAAACTTCTCTGAGCTAAAGGAGCATGTTCTAACCCATCACAAGGTAGGTAAAAACCTTGAAAAAAGGTTAGACGAATGGCTAAGTAGAATAAACAGGGTAGAGAAGAGTTTAAATGACCTGATGGGGCTAAAAACCACGGCACAAGAACTTTGTGACACATGCACAAGCTCCAATAGCCAGTTCAATCAAGTGGAAGGAAGGATATCGGTGATTAAAGATCAAATTAATGAAATAAAGTGAGCAGAGAAGTTTAGAGAAAAGAGAATAAAAATAAATGAACAAAGCCTCCAAGAAATATGGGACTATGTGAAGAGACCAAATCTACATCTGACTGGTGTACCTGAAAGCGATGGGGAAAATGGAACCAAATTGGAAAACACTATGCAGGATATTATCCAGGAGAACTTCCCCAACCTAGCAAGGAAGGCCAACATTCAAATTCAGGAAATACAGAGACCGCCACAAAGATACTCCTTGAGAAGAGCAACCCCAAGACACATAATTGTCAGATTCACCAAGGTTGAAATGAAGGAAAAAATGTTAAGGGCAGTCAGAGAGAAAAGTTGGGTTACCCACAAAGGGAAGCCCATCAGACTAACAGCAGATCTCTCACAGAAACTCTACAAGCCAAAAGAGAGTATAGGCCAATATTCAACATTCTTAAAGGAAACAATTTTCAACCCAGAATTTCATATTCAACCAAACTAAGCTTCGTAAGTGAAGGAGAAATAAAATCCTTTACAGACAAGCAAATGCTGAGAGATTTTGTCACCACCAGGCCTGCCTTACAAGAGCTCTTGAAGGAAGCACTAAACATGAAAAGAAACAACTGGTACAGCCACTGCAAAGCAGACCAAATTGTAAAAACCATCAATGCTATGAAGAAACTGCATCAAGTAACCTGCAAAATAACCAGCTAACATCATAATGACAGGATCAAATTCACACATAACAATATTAACATTAAATGTAAATGCGCTAAATGCCCCAATTAAAAGACACAGACTGGCAAATTGGATAAAGAGTCAAGACCCATCAGTGTGCTGAGACCCATCTCATGTGCAGAGACACACATAGGCTCAAAATAAAGGGATGGAGGAAGATCTACCAAGCAAATGGAAAGGAAAAAAAAAAGGAGGGGTTGCAATCGCAATCCTAGTCTCTGATAAAACAGACTTTAAACCAAAAGAGACAAAGAAGGCCATTATATAATGATAAAGGGATCAATTCAACAAGAAGAGCTAATTATCCTAAATATATATGCACCCAATACAGGAGCACCCAGATTCATAAAGCAAGTCCTTAGAGACCTACAAAGAGACTTAGACTCCCACACAATAATAATGGGAGACTTTAACACCCCACTGTCACTATTAGACAGATCAACGAGACAGAAGATTAACAAGGATATCCAGGAATTGAACTCAGCTCTGCACCAAGCAGACCAGATAGACATCTACAGAACTCATCACCCCATATCAACAAAATACACATTTTTCTCACAACCACATCGTACTTATTCTAAAATTGACCACATAATTGGAAGTAAAGCACTTCTCAGCAAATGTAAAAAACAGAAATCACAACAAACGGTCTCTCAGACCACAGTGCAATCAAATTAGAACTCAGGATTAAGAAACTCACTCAGAACCGCTCAACTACATGGAAACTGAACAACTTGCTCCTGAATGACTACTGGGTACATAACGAAATGAAGGCTGAAATAAATATGTTCTTTGAAACCAATGAGAACAAAGATACAACATACCAGAATCTCTGGGACACATTTAAAGCAGTGTGTAGAGGGAAATTTATAGCACTAAATGCCCCCAAGAGAAAGCAGGAAAGATCTAAAATCAACACCCTAACATCACAATTAAAAGAACTAGAGAAGCAAGAGCAAACACATTCAAAAGCTAGCAGAAGGCAAGAAATAACTAAGATCAGAGCAGAACTGAAGGAGATAGAGACACAGAAAACCCTCCAAAAAAAATAAATGAATCCAGGAGCTGGTTTTTTGAAAAGATCAACAAAATTGATAGACCACTAGCAAGACTAATAAAGAAGAAAAGAGAGAAGAATCAAATAGATGCAACACAAAATGATAAAGGGGATATCACCACCGATCCCACAGAAATACAAACTACCATTAGAGAATACTATAAATACCTCTACCCAAATAAACTACAAAATCTAGAAGAAATGGATAAATTCCTGGACACATACACCCTCCCAAGACTAAACCAGGAAGAAGTTGAATCTCCGAATAGACCAATAACAGGCTATGAAATTGAGGCAATAATTAATAGGCTAATAACCGAATAAAGTCCAGGACCAGTTGCATTCACTGCCGAATTCTACGAGAGGTACAAGGAGGAGCTGGTACCATTCCTTCTGAAACTATTCCAATCAATAGAAGAAGAGGGACTCCTCTCTAACTCATTTCATGAGGCTAGCATCATTCTGATGCCAAAGCCTGGCAGAGACACACACAAAAAAGAGAGAATTTTAGACCAATATCCCTGATGAACATCGATGCAAAAATCCTCAATAAAATACTGGCAAACTGAATCCAGATGCACATCAAAAAGGTTATCCACCATGATCAAGTTGAGTTCATCCCTGGAATGCAAGGCTGGTTCGACATATGCAAATCAACAAACATGATCTATCATATAAACAGAACCAATGACAAAAACCACACGATTATCTCAATAGATGAATTCAACAACCCTTCATGCTAAAAACTCTCAATAAACTAGGTATTGATGGAATGCATCTCAAAATAATAAGAGCTGTTTGTGACAAACCCACAGCCAATATCATACTGAATGAGCAAATACTGGAAGCATTCCCTTTGAAAACTGGCATGAGACAAGGATGTCCTCTCTCACCACTCCTATTCAACATAGTGTTGGAAGTTCTGGCCGGGCCAATCAGGCAAGAGAAAGAAATAAAGAGTGTTCAATTAGGAAAAAAGGAAGTCAAATTGTTGCTGTTTGCAGATGATATGATTGTATATTTAGAAAACCCCATCGTCTCAGCCCCAAATCTCCTGAAGTTGATAAGCAACTTCAGCAAAGTCTCAGGATACAAAATCAATGTGCAAAAATCACAAGCATTCCTACACAAAAATAACAGAGAGACAAATCATGAGTGAACTCCCATTCACAACTGCTACAAAAAGAGAATAAAATACCTAGGAATCCAAATTACAAGGGATGTGAAGGACCTCTTCAAGGAGAACTACAAACCACTGCTCAAGGAAATAAAAGAGGACACAAACAAATAGAAGAACCTTGCATGCTCATGGATAAGAAGAATCAATATCATGAAAATGGCCATACTGCCCAAGGTAATTTATAGATTCAATGCCATCCCCATCAAGCTACCAATGACCTTCTTCATAGAATTGGAAAAACTACTGTAAAGTTCATATGCAACCAAAAAAGAGCCCGCGTTGCCAAGACAATCCTAAGCCAAAAGAACAAAGTTGGAGGAATCACACTACCTGACTTCAAACTGTACTACAAGGCTACAGTAACCAAAACAGCATGGTACTGGTACCAAAACAGAGATATAGACGAATGGAACAGAACAGAGGCCTCAGAAATAACACCGCACATCTACAACCATCTGATCTTTGACAAACCTGACAAAAACAAGAAATGGGGAAAGGATTCCCTATTTAATAAATGGTGCTAGGAAAATTGGCTAGCCATAAGTAGAAAGCTGAAACTGGATCCCTTCCTTACAACTTCTACAAAAATTAATTCAAGATGGATTAAAGACTTCAATGTCAGACCTAAAATTATAAAAACCCTAGAAGAAAACCTAGGCAATACCATTCAGGACATAGGCATTGGCAAGGACTTCATGACTAAAACACCAAAAGCAATGGCAACAAAAGCCAAAATTGACAAATAGGATCTAATTAAACTAAAGAGCTTCCACACAGCAAAAGAAACTACCATCAGAGTGAACAGGCAACCTACAGAATGGGAGAAAATTTTTGCAATCTAACCATCTGACAAAGGACTAATATCCAAAATCTACAAAGAAGTTAAACAAATTTGTAAGAAAAAAAAAACAACCCCATCAAAAAATGGGCAAAGGATATGAGCAGACGCTTCTCAAAAAAAGACATTTATGCAGCCAACAGACACATGAAAAAATGCTTATCATCACTGGTCATCAGAGAAATGCAAATCAAAACCACAATGAGATACCATCCAACGCCAGTTAGAATGGTGATCATTCAAAAGTCAGGAAACAACAGGTGCTGGAGAGGATGTGGAGAAATAGAATGCTTTTACACTGTTGGTGGGAGTGTAAATTAGTTCAACCATTGTGGAAGATAGTGTGGTGATTCCTCAAGGATCTAGAATGAGAAATACCAGTTGACCCAGTGATCCCATTACTGGGTATATACCCAAAGGATTATAAATGATGCTACTATAAAGACATATGCACACGTATATTTATTGCAGCACTATTCACAATATCAAAGACTTGGAACCCACCCAAATGTCTGTCGATGATAGACTGGATTAAGAAAATGTGGCACATATACACTATGGAATACTATGCAGCCATAAAAAAGGATGAGTTCATGTCCTTTGCAGGGACATGGATGAAGCTGGAAACCATCATTCTCAGCAAACTATCAGAAGGACAGAAAACCAAACACCACATGTTCTCACTCATAGGTGGGAATTGAACAATGAGAACACATGGACACAGGGAGGGAAACATCACACACCGGGGCCTGTCGGGGGTCGAGGGCTGGGGGAGGGATAGCATTAGGAGAAATACCTAATGTAAATGACGAGTTGATGGCTGCAGCAAACCACCACGGCACACGTGTACCTATGTAAGAAACCTGCATGTTGTGCACATGTACCCTAGAACTTAAAGTATAAATAAATAAACAAAACAAAACAAAAAAATGGTATCTGGGTATAGTTTTAATTTGCTGCTGTCTCATTATGGGTGAAATTGAGTTTTTTTCTTTTTGCGTATTTCCTACAAAACAAATTTAATTCGTTGGAAATGCTTGTTTTTAGTGCCATGTTTTGTTACATAGGAATCTGCAATTTTTATGCCAGGGAGAAGTTTGCTGCTTCCGGGCCTCTCAGTCAACCCCAATTTCAGTTCTACCCTACAGTTTAGTATATAATTATTCAAATTAGAGATGATTCTCTTTGGCAACAAATTGAACCTCTGCAGAAAATGAACCAACTGCCATAAAAGGAAAATAAAAGCTGACATTTCAGCCTTTGAATCTGAGCTTTTGAAAACCAAACAAAAGGTTGCAACCTGTCCAAATTACTGATTACACAATAGTCTCTGAATCCTGACATTCGATTTTTTCCCACCCCCAGGGTTAAGTTAATGAGTTGTAGCTCTTTCTTCTTGTAAGAAAAATAGACCTTATAAACACTAGTCATTCCCTAAATACATTTATTTGCATAGCTCTTTCCATCAGTGAAGATTATTCCTCCATTAGTATGATAACTTGGATCACAAACATGTGCATTTTCAGGGTAGAAAAGCAGATTCTGATAAGAACTCCAAGTTGAGATTAATTGCAAGGCTGCCTGCCAAGAACACATGGCTAGTCTGATTTTCAGTAGCAACACTTTAGACCCTACAATTTCAAAGCAGATGTTTTAAGTCTAGTCTCTTAGGTATTCCCAACTAAATTTATTTTTTAGCAGATACATAACTCAATAGTTTACTTGTGCTTCACACCCAGTGGTTCTCTTAACAGCATTTTTCCTCCCCAGATCTGAGCTCTTGTCTCTTGAGTCTTAGAGAAGCTGTTGAAGAGCATAGAAACAACTGAATCAGAACTGGAATAATAATGACAGCTAAGATTTCTGGAGAACTTGCTGTGTGCCACGCTCTGTTCTAGAACTTTCAGTTATGTTAAGTCTTTACCTTTTACAACAGCATATGTGATATAGGTTATAATTATTTCCCTTTATACCGAGGAAGAAACCAAAGCACCTTGCCTGAGGTCACCCAGTTGGTAACAGGGTTCAGATTTCAACCTAGAAAGTCTGATTCTACTGCCTGTGTTCCTAACTGCTACTCTATATTAAACCTCCGGTGCAATCTGATTAAACACCCGTTTCATAAACAAACTGCCTGAGGCCCAGAGAAGTTAAGTGCTCTCTGTTCCTGGTATAATATTATATAAGGGAGAATGGGACAATAATCTTCCTCTGTCAAACTTTACATGGATTATGAATTAGCCCAGGCTGGCTGAGTTCAGAGAAATGACAATATAATTGGTTTTGGAAGCCATATATCTAGGCTTGTCCAATTTAATAAATAAAAATATAGGACACACAATTATATTTGAATTTCAGATAATTAATGAATAATTCATTAGTATAAATATGTTCCATGCAATATTTGGGACAAATTTATGCTAAGAAATTATTCATTGTTTATCTGAAATTCAAATTTAATGAAGTGCCTTGTATTTTATCTAGTGACCCTATGTACACTAAAAGGTAAAATGTTAAATGTGTGTCTTAACGGTACTTTTATTTCTTATTTTATCCATTTCTGTATCATTTGAATTATTTATACTTTACCAAGAGTCTCAAAAACCTTTCCTGAAACCTCTAGCCGACCTCGGCTTATACTCATGGCTGAATCAGTCTTTTTTTTTTTTTTTTTTTTTTTTTTTTTGAGGTGGAGTCTGGCTCTGTCACCAGACTGGAGTGCAGTGGCGCAATCTAGGCTCACTGCAACCTCCATCTCCCAGGTTCAGGTGATTCTTCTGCCTCAGTCTCCTGAGTAACTGGGATTACACACACATGCCATCATGCCCGCTCATCTTTATATTTTTAATAGAGATGGGGTTTCACCATGTTGGCCAGGCTGGTCTTGAACTCCTGACCTCAAGTGATCCACCTACCTCAGCTTCCCAAAGTGGTGGGATTACAGGTATGAGCCATGGCGCCCGGCCTGAACCAGTCTTTGACAATGTCAAATTACCATAACTTGCTGGATTTTTATCAGAGGAGCAAATACTTGCAAAAACAAAACAAAACAAAACAAAAAACTGGGCTATGTTTATAATAATAAATATTAAAGCTAACAATTATTATATACCAGGTATTATGAGAACTTTAGACAGGATAACTAATTTAATTCTCAAAATAACCCTGGGAGGTAGGTACTATTATTACACCATTTTATAGACGACAAAACCTGAATAACAGTGAGATTGACTAAATTACCCAAAACAATTTATAATCTATTTGGTGCTACTGTTGAATATGGTCCTACTAACCACATGTGGCAATTTCAATGAAAATGAAATAAAGTTTAGTTCCTCAATTACAGGCTGCCGAGACCAGCTAGGTTGGGGAGACCCTAACCCAGTGGTGCTACAGGAATTAAACACACACACACAGAAATATAGAGGTGTGGAGTGGGAAATCGGGGGTCTCACAGCCTTCAGAGCTGAGAGCCTCGAACAGAGATTTACCCCTGTATTTATTGACAGCAAGCCAGTGATAAGCATTGTTTCTATAGATTATAGATTAACTAAAAGTATTCCTTATAGGAAACAGAGGGATGGGCCAAAATAAAGGATGGGTTTGGCTAGTTATCTGCAGCAGGAGCATGTCCTTAAGGCATAGATCGTTCGTGCTATTGTTTGTGGTTTAAGAACGCCTTTAAGTGGTTTTCTGCCCTGGGTGGGCCAGGTGTTCCTTGCCCTCATTCCGGTAGACCCACAACCTTCCAGCATGGATGTCATGGCCATCACGAACATGTCACAGTGCTGCAGAGATTTTGTTTATGGCCAGCTTTGGGGCCAGTTTATGGCCACATTTCGGGGGGTGTTCCCAACACAGGCCATATTTCAAGTGCTCAGTGGCCACATGTGGCTAGGGATTACCATATCTGAACAGTGCAAATAAAATGGTTCCAGCATTGCAGGCTGGAGTACTACCTTGAAGTAGAAGAACAACGGGAGCAGGGTAAAGAAAGACTTCTACTATTTATATACTTTTGTATTTCAATATTTTATATAATTAAGATGCATTCATACATAACTAGTTAAGAAAATATGTACACCATTTATTACTATTATATCATCATTTTTGAGACAGAGTCTCGCTCTGTCACCCAGCCTGGAGTGCAATGGTGTGGTTGCAATGGTGTGATTCTCACAAAATCAGAGAATTCCTATACATATGCAATTCGTTGGGTCCTGAGCCCCTTTGAGACTGGCCCTTGAGCTGACCAACTGTTCCTAACCCACTCCACCCCCGATGTCTGCCCTGGAGCTCACCCTGGGGGGAATTTCCCAAAAATCACTCCTAACAAAAATACCTAACATTCAAAATCAGTGAACAGCTTTCAAGTGGAGGTAATTCTCTTGCGAACAAAGTTGTATTTGAATCTAGTCTTCCCAGTTGCCTGAACACTCCCAGATAAAGCACCAAGCGAGGCCACAAGCCGCTGCCAAGACTCACAGTTGCCCCATAAATGGTAACAACCAAAACATGCTGACTCATCTTGACTACAACATAATTCCGTAAAATATCATCTTTCCACACAACAAAGTTTCACAATTAGAAGAGAGGTGGGACTGTTTTAGCATACAAATCCTATGTCTGTTTTTTCACTTAATAGCATGTGAAATACCCCATTATGGTGACAATAGCTCTTAGAGAAGCACAGCATGTAGCAGTAAAGATCTTTCTGAGGTGGTTTTCTTGAGGTTTAGGGGTTAAAAAACTATCACTTGTTAAAAGGTACATATGGGATTTCCAGATGTAAATCATTTGTAAATTTATCTCAAGGGGTATTAGGAAATGAATAATGAAACCAGCACATACTATGTGCCTGGGAGGGAAACTTCGGGACAATAATTATCAAGATTATAATGAAAATCAAGTGGTAATTAGCCTCACTGGTTAAACTAATTAAGTGAGCAAAAAACACTTTTAGCAAATAAAATTTCAGATGTTTGATATTAAAGCATTTGTACTACAATTTCAATATAGCTTTGAGAACGTGTAAGTGCAATTTAGAGAATCGTTCTCCATGTAATGGAGTGGTGGAAGCAGCAATAAACAATGTAAAAAGCATATTAAAGGCTACATGAATTCACAAGTCCATACTTTGTTTTAGTACGTCATCAGTGCTTGTGTTTAATGTCATATTTGAGTCTTCATTAGAGTGTTGCTCCTTTTGAATTTGCGTGACTAAATATTACAGAGGTTTAGGCTGGTGTTAGCCCAGAATATTTTTGACTGCCAAGTCATTGAAAACTATGCTATTTATCATTACCCCCAACGCAAGGGGGGAAAAGTGCTGTATATTGTAATTATTTTGCACTTTAACAACCAAACTTTTCTAATGAAGACTCTATATCCATCCATCTACTATACATCCATTAATTTATTTGCTCATTTATCAATTTCCTGGATGCCTGCCTTTTCTTTGCATGGCAGTGTCCTGGAAGCTAGGGTTACAAGTAGCTTACAGTCTGGTTGAAGGAGTCATATTTGTAAATAGGTAAGTGCCATTAATTGTTATGGCTTCTGCATTAGGAGTACCTACAGGAGTTGGTGGGACCCAGGGCAGTAGCCATGAATGGAGGAATGATTGAGCATGGGGAGGAAGGTCTACAGAGGAGGAAATGCTGGAGCTTTGTCCTTTTGTCTCCTTTATTCATTCTGTTCCCGCTTCCTACAACACCCTTCTCTCACTTCTTCTTTGGGCTAAACCTTGTTCAAAACTTTAAAAAGTGGTGTATAGCCTGCAACCCCTGCACTTTGGGAAGCTGAGGCGGGCAGATCACTTGAGGTCAGGAATTCAAGACCACCCTGGCCAACATGGTGAAACCCTGTCTCTACTAAAAATACAAAAATTAGCTGGGCGTGATGGCAGGTGCCTGTAATCCCAGCTACTCAGAGGCTGAGGCAGGAGAATCACTTGAACCCAGGAGGCAGAGGTTGCAGTGAGCCGAGATCATACCTTTGCACTCCAGCCTGGGTGACAGAGCAAGACTCTGTCTCAAAAATAATAATAATAATAATAATAATAATAATAAATGATGTACATATTTTCTTAACCAGTTACATATGAATGCATCTTAATTATGTAAAATATTGAAATACAGAAGTACATAAATAGTAGAAGTCTTTCTTTACCCTGCTCCTGTTGTGTTTCTACTTTGAGGTAGTACTTTTAGCCCTTTGTATGTATGCAGAACTTTTTCTGTACATCTACCTGTGCTCATATATATGCCTTTGTGTATTTATGTATGTATATTCAAATTAATTTTATACAAACCATAAAATAATACTGTTTTCAATTTTTTATTTCACTTAACAGTTTATCGTAGGGATAGTTTCATTACAGTTCTTCTATATCAAAATCCAGGAGTTGGAAATATCATTTTTTTTTGGCCGATTCCCTGTGGATAAAAATTTAGAATTTTCTCCCAAATTTGCACTCTTATAAATACTGAAATGAACATCTACAGACATATTTATGTACATGTATATACCCAAGTGGAATTATTAAATAAAATTATAATAAATACTGTCACACTGTCTTCCAAAACCCATGTAGCGATATGAACTTCCACCAATTTGGTAGAAGAGTACCTGTTTCTCTACACTTTTACCTGGTGAGAATGTTGTCAGTTGTTGAACATTTTGATGGTCAGATAGTGGAAAATTTAGTTTTAGTTTCTACTTCCCTTACTTCTGGTGACATGAAACATCCTTCATATATTCCTTTGAAACTATCTTTTTTTTTTTTAAGGGTCTTACTGTGT
The DNA here is from genome assembly GCF_024542745.1 of Macaca thibetana thibetana. Lineage (NCBI taxonomy): Eukaryota > Metazoa > Chordata > Mammalia > Primates > Cercopithecidae > Macaca > Macaca thibetana. The sequence goes on along the minus strand of NC_065583.1, from coordinate 103,161,274 downwards.
TGCCCAGGCTGGAGTGCAGTGGCATGATCTTGGCTCACTGCAACCTCCACCTCCTGGGTTCAAGTGATTCTCCTGCTTCAGTCTCTCAAGTAGCTGGGATTACAGGTGTGTGCCACCACACCTGGCTAATTTTTGTATTTTTATTAGAGATGGGGTTTCACCATGTTGGTCAGCCTGGTCTCGTACTCCTGACCCTGAGGTAATCTGCCTGCCTCTGGCTCCCAAAGGGCTGGGATTACAGGCATAAGCCACCACGCCCAGCCTAAAACTAAACTTAAAATATGAATTAGTGATCGGCAGAGGGAAAAGTATAAGCAAAGACCTAGATCTGTTAATTGCACAGTGCCAGAGTGTTATTGGGGGACTGAAATTACTTAGTATAGGGGATGAGAGGGCGATTTCAAGACTAATGGGGCTTAGAGAAATAGATAGGTGTCCCATAATAAAGAACTTACTGTGCCAGTTGCTTGGACTTTATCCTGTAGATAATGGGATTCAAGGATTTTAAAACAAGGCTGCAAAAAGGCCAGATTAGCTTTTGAAAAACTTAATCTCGCAACTGTGAGAGAGCACAGAGACTGGGCAAGAAGAGAGCACATTTGCAAGAACAGCAGTTCACTGAAGGAGGGCAGTGGTACTGGGTGTGTGTTTAAGGAGGAGGCTATGAAAGAGGGGAGGGAGACAGAAGCCACAGCACCACTTGTAGATTGTGAGGAGTGGAGGGTAGAAAGCCAATCTGAGAGTCGGTTTTCCGTCTAGACAGTATTGGAGTGGATGGTTTTCCAGGAATCTCTCACTCTAGCAAAGAATGTTACACAGAGGTTGCATTTAAACTAGTGATGTTTAATTTTAATGAAGTTTCTACAGAGATGGATATTTAAAAGAAAATCAGAAAAAAGTGCACATTTACTTAAGAGAAAGATACTAGTTAAAAAGAGCTAGAAATAAGGCCGGGCGCAGTGGCTTATGCCTATAATCCCATCACTTTGGGGGGCCAAGGAGGGTGGATCACAAGGTCAGGAGTTTGAAACCAGCCTGGTCAACAAGGTGAAACCCCTCTCTACTAAAAAAAATTAGCCAGGTGTGGTGGCACGTGCCTGTAATCCCAGCTACTCGGGAGGCTGAGGCAGGAGAATTGCTTGAATGCAGAAAGTGGAGGTTGTGGTGAGTGGAGATCATGCCATTGTACTCCAGCCTAGGTGACAGAGCAAGACTCTGTCTCAAAAAAAAAAAAAAAAAAAAAAAAAAAAAAAGAGCTAGAAATAAATGAATCTACAAGGAAAAAATAATGGAAAAATGAGAAAAGAGAAAGATTTTTATTTTTTTATTTATTTTATTTATTTTTTGAGACGGAGTCTTGCCCTGTCACCTAGGCTGGAGTGCAATGGGATGTTCTCAGCTCACTGCAACCTCTGCCTCCCAGGTTCAAGCAATTCTCTTGCCTCAGCCTCCTGAGTAGCTGGGATTATAGGCACATGCCACCATGCCCGGCTAATTTTTTTTATCCTTAGTAGAGACAGGGTTTCACCACGTTGGCCAGGCTAGTCTCGAACTGCTGACCTTGTGATCTGCCCATCTTGGCCTCCCAAAGTGCTGGGATTACAGTCATGAACCACCTTGCCCGTGCTGAGAAAGATTTTTTAATGAGTAAAGAAAGAAAAAAGAGTAGAGGAGAATATTTTAAAAACTGAGGGTTTTTTTCTATTTATGTATTTATATTTCCTTTTGCATACATTCACATTACATTTTGGAAATAATATATTGACAATACAGAATGTTAATTCACAGAAGACAGTAGATCCTGAACTATGTTTGATAAAGATCTCAAAGTGTCCACTGCTCATAACAGTACTGTTCTTGAATAACAGCACACCTATCTTGAGAACCTGAATTTCACCATGCAGCATGCTCTTAACCTCCTAATGTTACTTAATCTAGAAAGAAATCATTATGTCTATTTTATAGAATAGAGTCCTGAGGCTTGAAAATGGTTACTTGTACATATTACACGTTAGATATTTGATTCTGTTAGTCGTTTATTATTCATCCTTTCTTTCATTGCTGGGTAATTTTCATGAGTGTTCTGAAATCCCCTAACTTCGTCCTAACTGGACCAAGTGCGCCCTCCTTAGAGTTTTTTTCTTAGACACAGCAATTATTGCTGCTATTTAAGTCTGCCTATGCTAATCTTTAGACAAATAATGATTTATCCTTGTCCATGGTACTTTTTATGCATGTCTGTAAAAAATAGTTTTGGTTGAAACATTCTATGAAAAAACATGCTTTACTATTAATATGTTCATAAAGCTGCCATGGAATAAATAAATATTAACATGGAAAGCGTAATAGAGATGTTGTATATTTGTATTATTTTACTTTATAATTTTTATTATTAGAAAGTTAGAAAATACAGAAAAGCACAAAGAAAAATAATAATTGCCATGTGCCTGTAGTTCCAGCTATTCAGGAAGAAGAGGCAGGAGGCTCACTTGAGCCAAGGAATTTCAGGCTGTAGTGTGCCGTGGCAAAGCTTGTGATTAGCCACTGCACTCCAGCCTGGGCAACATAGTGAGACCCTGTCTCAAAAATCATCAACATCATAACCATTATCATCCGTATTCACACCATCTAAAATAAACCACTATTATTATATTGGCATATTTTTCACATTTTCAAAAGAAAAATTAGTTTATTGTCTGACTTACAGGAATTCAAACAACAAAATTGCACAAAAATGAAAGTTCGAAAATCCCCTCAAATCTACCACCCAGAAATGACCATGATTAGCTTTAGAATAATATACATTAGCTTTATATTGTGTATATCTACACATTCTTCTAAGCATACATACAGATAGAAAGAATACCTGTATAAGCATGGGGTCATACCATTTATATAAACATCTTAAAATTAAACTTACTTGAATTTAATAGAAGAGAAATTGAAGGAATGGTTGAACTTCAGATAAATATTCCTCTATCACTGCAAGATACATTATTTCCTGAAGAATTCTAAATACTCCAAAATATGAAAAGACTGCATTGTTGCACTTTTTATAAAGCGACGTTTTGATAGTATATATCATCAATGACTCCTTACTTTGAAAGATGAGAGCATTAACATCCTCACACTCCTACTCATCTCTCCATCTCCTTCCTCCCCTAGTTCAAAACATTTACCTGTTATTTTTATCTTCATAAATCTCATTATTTTTTGCAGGCACAGCTAACGTATTGAAAAATCCTCTGTCTACAACCTCTGCATTCTCAATTATTTTTATAGGGATGTAGTTAGTCCTGAAAAGTCCCTTTCCTCACTGTCAACTGCTAACCTAAAACTGCCACCACAACCCAGTGTTGGCTGCTCAGGACTTTCTTCCCCTGCCCCTGTCTCTCTATTAAGGCCCATGAGAAAGGTAAATGGAAAAATACCTAGAGGATGAGCAACTCCATAATTTCACTTAGCTTGAAGGGAGAGGGAAAGCAGCTGTGAACACAGAGGCATTAATAATTTTGACCCTGTTCACTTTTTATAACACTACAATTTTCTGGAATAATAGATATGGACAATAGAACTCAGATGATGCAACTGGCTTCTGAGAACTTACTGAAGTTGGGGCAGGAGATCCAGGGAGAATAGGGTCAAAGGCAGAGAGTGATGGGAAGGGCATTCTATCTCTAGTTCTGCAGTGCACGGCAGAGGGCTGGGCCCTGGACTCCCACCACAGGGCAGTGCAGCCAGCCGGCTCATCTCCCTGCTTCCTGCACATTTAAAGAGAAAGCTCAGTACTTACAGCTAAGCATCTGGCTTGACAGCAGGGAACATTCAGTTAATGGTAGTTCAGAGGAACTGCTGTGTTTGCAGCTGTTTCTTCTTGATAAAATAATTGTTGTTTCAAATGGGAAATTATTATGTAGAATCAGAATCAAATGACAAAGCAGTGTCATAGCACAGTTAGATTTACCAGTATATAAATAGGTTTTGGGAAAAGAAGGTATAACATGAAAAAGTATGATCATTGGCTGGGTGCGGTGACTCATGCCTGTAATCCCAGCACTTTGGGAGGCTGAGGTGGGTGGATCACTTGAGGTCAGGTGTTCAAGATCAACCTGGCCAACATGGTAAAATCCTGTCTCTACTAAAAATACAAAAATTAACCAGGTGTGGTGGTGGGCGCCTGTGGTTCCAGCTACTTGGGAGGCCGAGGCAGGAGAATTGCTTGAGCTGGGGAGGCAGAGGTTGCAGTGAGCTGAGATTGCACCACTGCACTCCAGCCTGGGTGACAGAGGGAGACTCTGTCTCAAAAAAAAAAAAAAAAAAAAAAAAAAAAAAAGGTGTGGGGTGGGGGGGAGAAAGGAAAAGAGAAAGTATGATCATTATATATGGTGGATTAGCACTTTCCCAAAGATCCAAAGATAACAATGCTGGGGAGATGTGACATAGGACTGAAGCAGCATGGTCACACATCAATGACTTCACATATTTTCTAACCCCGTTTCATGGAAAGCATATACTCTTGAGAATGGTATATGGCAATCTGCTTTGCCCAGACTAAAAGCTCAGTCACTACTAGTAGGTACAGGCAAACTGTTAAAAACAGCTATATGTATTGTTTTTATTTTATTTATTTATTTTTTGAGACGGAGTCTGGCTGTGTCACCCAGGCTGGAGGTGCAGTGGTGTGATCTCAGCTCACTGCAAGCTCTGCCTCCCAGGTTCACGCCATTCTCCTGCCTCAGCCTCCTGAGCAGCTGGGACTACAAGCGCCCGCTGCCATGCCTGGCTAATTTTTCTATTTTCAGTAGAGACGGGGTTTCACTGTGTTAGCCAGGATGGTCTCGATCTCCTGACCTTGTGATCCACCCGCCTCGGCCTCCCAAAGTGCTAGGATTACAGGTGTGAGCCACCACGCCCAGCAGCTATGTGTATTATTTTTAAATATTTCAAAGGTCTTGTGCCAAACGTTAAGCTGTGATTTGCCTGTAGTAACTATTAGCTGAAGAAAGAAATGAATAAACTATTTTTGAATTAGTAGAAAGATTTTTTTCCCTTTAACTCTTTAGTGCCCTCATTCTAGAAAGACACAATGTAACTTTTTTCTTAAAGGATCAGATAGTAGATATTTTTGGCTTGCAGGCTGTATGGTCTCTACTGAGACTACTCAGCTCTGGTGTTGTAGTGTGAAAGCAGACACAGACAGTATGTGTACCAATGGGGATAGCTGTGTTCCAGTAAAGCTGTATTTATAAAACAAGAGGCTGGGCTGGGCAGTCGGTTGCTGATTCTAGTTGGCTACACTCCCTGTTAAACATCTGGATATCAGAGATTGTTGCTATGGCCTGTGAAAGCAATTCCTAGTCCTTTACAGGTTGTAAACTGGTTCTCATACCTAATAATGTATTCACCTGGTAACAAAAACTTAAATTGACATTCCCGTTTTCTGGAAGACATAAATACTTATAAATTTTCTTTGTTGAACAGAACAGGATTATTGATCTTCAGTCTTCCCCTTGCACGTGAAGGTAAAAAGCAATGGTTGTGTCATAGGTTTAGTTCTCTAGAGGCAAGGAGCAAGGCGGAGCTTTGGAAGCTAGATGTTTTATTAGGAATCAACACTTATGAAAAGTAAGGGAAGGGGCCAGGTGCGGTGGCTCACACCTGTAATTCTAGCACTTTGGGAAGCCAAGGCAGGCTGATTGCCTGAGTCCAGGAGTTCGAGACCAGCCTGGGCAACATGATGAAACCCTGTCTCTACAAAACAAACAAACAAACATATATATATATATATATGCCAGGTATGGTGGTGGGCACCTGTAGTCCCAGCTATTTGAGAGGCTGAGGTAGGAGGATCACTTGAGCCTGGGAGGCAGAGGTTGCAGCAAACTGAGATCACACCACTGTACTTCCTCTTGGGCGACACAGCGAGACACTGTCAAAAAAAAAAGAAAGAAAGAAAGGAGAGAGAGAAAGCAAGCAAGCAAGCAGAGAGAGAGAGAAAGAAAAGGAAGGAAGGAAGGAAGGAAGGAAGGAAACAAGGAAGGAAAAGAGAAAGGGAAGGGAAGGATGTGGGACTGGGTGGAGGGAGAAGTAGAGTTGCTATGCAGATTCAAAAAGCCTCATCTGATCTGGCACAGAATGCTGAGAGAATAGTATCAAGTGGCCAAGACTTTATTATACCCTCACATAGTCATCAGATGCACACAGCCATAGGAAGAGGAAGGCTTCGGGCAAAGTAGCTCTCTGGAAAAAGCTCGTCACTAAAGACATCTGCTGACTGCCTGCCTATTGCTGGCCATCAATTCCTTCTTGAAGAGGCATCTGAGCAGGGAATCTTCATATCTACCACAGAGAGCTAAATGTCTTAAGAAAACAAAAAGTCTGAAAATTTGTCTTACATAAGTTAATATCAGTGATGGAGTAACTTGGAGAAAAACAGCCATAGAGCCAATAAGCAAGTTAATTTCATCCTTTTTATTCTGTTTTCCCTTTTTGTATATAGAAATATCCCTTTTTTTTGAGATGGAGTTTCACTCTTGTCACCCAGGCTGGAGTGCAGTGGTGCAATCTTGGCTTACTGCAACCTCTACCTCCTGGGTTCAAGCGATTCTCCTGCCTCAGCCTCACAAGTAGCTGGGACTACAGGCACACACCACCATGCCCAGCTAATTTTTGTATTTTTGGTAGAGACAGCATTTCACCATGTTGGCCAGGCTGGTCTCAAACTCCTGCTCTCAAGGGAGCCGCCCACCTTGGCCTCCCAAAGTCCTGGGATTACAGGCATGAGCCACTGCGCCAGGCCAGAAGTATCTCTTTTGATGGAGAGAAGAAAAGACTGTGGGACACAGATATCATGATGGAGAAATATGTGGACATCTTTTGCTTTCCTCCTCTGTTTCCTCACCCACTTTCCTTACCTTGTTAACATGCATCTTCTGTTCTGCCTTCTTCCATTATGCTTCTTACTTTCTCCATTTTTCATTTACTAACTAAATTATACATAAAACTATTAAGTAGCTTCATATATAAAGCAATATCCAGGGCTTATAATGGAAGTAAATTTCACAAACTATATGCAGCATTTCCTTGTTTGGGGCCACTAAGTATAATGCTGCTACAAATATTCATGTACAAGTTTTTGTGTGAACATATGTTTTTAGATATCATGGGTGTATACCCGTGAGTGGAATTGCTGGATTATACAGCAGCACTATATTTAGCTATTTGCAGAACTGCCAAACTGTTTTCTAGAGGGACTGCACAATTTTACATTCCCACAAGCAATATATGAGGGTTCCAGTTTCTCTACATCCTTGTCAACACTAGTATTGTCCATCCTTTTGATTATAGCCTTCCTAGTGGGTCTGAAGTGGTATGTCATTGTGGTTTTGGTTTGCATTTCCCTAATAACTAATGGTGAGCATCATTTCATGCCTTGTTTCTTTCACGATATCTTTTTTTTTTTTTTTTTTTGAGTTTTTAAAAATGGTGGCCCTGGGAATTACAATTAATATAATAACTTACAACAATCTAATTTGGATCAACAGCAACTTAATTTTAATAGTATACAAAAACTTTGCCCCAATACAGCTCTATTCTGATCTTCTTTCTTTGTGCTATTATTGTCATACAGATTACATATTTATACATTATAAGCCCATAAACACAGTTTTGTAGTTATTGCTTTATGCAATTATCTTTTAAATAAGATAGGAAAGGAAAAGAGTTACATAAACTCTTGCATATTAACCTATATAGTTACCTTTCCTGGTGCTATTAATTTATTTGGGTGAATTTGAGTTACTATCTAGTGCCCTTTGTTTCATCATGAACTCCACTTTCTGTTTTTTAGAGGGGAGGTATGCTAATGAGAAATCTGCTGTTTTTTTTTTTTTTTTTTTTTTGACAGAGTCTCACTCTTCACCAGGCTGGAATGCAGTGGCACGATCTTGGCTCACTGCAACCTCTGCCTCCTGGGTTCAAGCGATTCTCCTGCCTCAGCCTCCCGAGTAGCTGGGACTACAGGCATGAACCATCATGCCCAGGTAATTTTTATATTTTTAGTTGAGACAGAGTTCTACCATATTGGCCAGGATGGTTTCAATCTCTTGACCTTGTCATCTGCCCACCTTGGCCTCCCAAAATGCTGGGATTACAGGCATGAGCCACCACGCCTGGCCCTCATTTTTAAAGAGTAGTTTTGCTGGACATAGAATTCTTGGTCAACAGTCTTTCCTTTTTGTTGTTGTTTGTTTTTTGTTTGTTTGTTTTTGAGATGGAGTCTTGCTCTATCATGCAGGTTGGAGTGCAGTGGTGCTAGAGTGCAGTGGTGCGATCTCAGCTCACTGCAACCTCTACCTCCCAGGTTTAAGTGATTCTTGTGCCTCAGCCTCTCAAGTAGCTGGGATTACAGGTGCCTGCCACCATGCCCAGCTAATTTTTGTATTTTTAGTAGAGATCGGGTTTCACGATGTTGGCCAGGCTGGCCTCGAACTCCTGACTTCAAGCGATCCACCATCCTTGGCCTCCTAAAGTGCTGGGATTACAGGCATGAGCCACTGGAATTCTTGTTTGACAGTCTGTCTTTCAGCATCTTGAATATGTCATCCCACTGCCTTCAGGCCTCCATTGTTTCTGATGAGAAGTAAACGGTACATCACACTGAGTATTCCTTGGACTTGATGAGTCAGTTTTTCCCTTGCTGCTTTCTGGATTCTCTCTTTGTCTTTGGACAATTTGCCTATGATGTGTCTAGATTTTGATCTCTTTGAGCTTATTCTACTTGGAGTTTATTGTACTTCTTGGGTGTGTAGATCAATGTTTTTCAACAAATTTGGTTAGATTTTTGTTATTTTTTTTATTTCTTTTTTTCTATCTTATAAAGGCTCTCATTAAGTATAAGTTGGTATGTTTGATGGTGTCCATAGGTATCTTAGGATCTGTTTGTTTTACTTCCTTTTCTCTCTCTTTTTTTCATTCCTTAGACTGGGTAATCTCAATTGATTCATTCCTTCAATTCACTGATCAATTCTTCTTTCCTCTACCAATTCAAATCTGTGTTGAGCCCATTGAGCATGAGTAATACACTTTTCTTTTTTTAAAAATCATATATGTACCATGTAAGCAGTGAATAATTATCTTTTTCACATTGATGTGAAGGTTTCCAAAAAAATTGTATTGTAAGCCAAAAACAAAATATTGTAGAAGGTATAAGTTATATCAGCTACATTTTCAGATCACAAAATGCACTAAATTTACCACTTTAAAATAAAAAAAAAACACTCTTTTAAATAACTATTGGGTCAAAAAAAGAAAATTAAACTGGAAATTACAGATCATTTGAACATTAATGATAATAAAATACATGAAAGTGTTCTTATATTTAGAGGCCAATTTACAGATGCAAATGCTTTTATTATTAAAAAAATTAAAATTAAGCATCATCTTAAGAATGTGAAAAAAATTGCAAAATTAAAAAAATTAGGCCAGACAGTGTGGCTTGTGCCTGTAATCCCAGCACTGCCCAGGAGTTCAAGCCCAGCCTGGGCAGTATGGCAAAACCGTATCTCTACAAAAGACACAGAAAATTAGCCAGGTATGGTGGCACACACCTGTAGTCCCAACTACCTGGCAGGCTGAGGTGGGAGAATCACCTGAATCTGGGAAGTTGAGGCTGCAGTGAGCTGTGATCATACCACTGCACTCCAGCCTGGGCAAAGGAGTGAGACCCTGTCTCAAAAAAGAAAAAATAAAAGTAATAAAAGGTGTAGACCTAAATGAATTAGAAAAGAGAAAACTAATCTATAAACCCCCAAAAGTGCTTTTTAAAAAAATACATTTTACGGTTTTGGTCTTGACAATGTTTCTTTATAATGACTAAAAAAATAGACGTATTATGGTCCAAGAAGCTCTTTCACAGACAAATTGGACCACATTGAGGGCCTTACATAGTCTACACTACTATAATTGCTCTCCAAATATAATAGTGCTTAATTTTCAGTAGTTTCCACTTAATAATATTTCTGCTTCATTTACACATATGTTGTTTGAATAATCCATACAATAACAATGTGGTTCTATTTTTTCAGCCATCTCTATGGTGAAAGTGTGTCGTGAGCATTTTTAAGCAGAATAAATTAAACAGAATATTGTTAGGAAAGAAGTACGTACTATTTGAAATAGAAAACATAAACATGTTCCTCACTATAACTACGGTTTCTGGACTTTGGATTCTCTGTATCACTAACTGATCTTCTGGACAACTGAGCTACTGGAGAATTCCTCCAACCAAGGCTCAGCAGGCACATAATCACACAGCAGTGTAACTGGTGGCTCAGGGAAACTGCTGAAACTTGAAAACCGGGTGGGAAGGCGGTAAGCAGCTTCTGCATCCATAGAAGTTTAAATTTGTGCTTGAATCTGGAATCACCCTTGTCTTTTTCCTGAGTCTGGGTACTTTGGTGAACTTTTAAAATCATATTGTTTTAAACAAGTACCTTGCCATTTTTCTTATGGACACATCAAATGGAAAGCAGATGTTTCTGATTGAGTTATTAAACTTTGTTTAACCAATAAATTGCATTATGTCTTTCTAGAATGAGGGCACTACAGAGTTAAAGGGAAAAAAATCTTTCTACTAATTCAAAAATAATTGTTTCTGAGAGACGAGTGCCTTTTTATTCAGTTATTTCCTCACAGGAAATCATGAGACTAGGACCATGCCAGAGGGAACATATAGGTTTAATTTCCTGCTCACTGCATACTGAAAGAAAGACTGAAATGAAACTGCACTGGACCATGGCCGCTTACCACAGGCTGGATGGTTAATGTCTCACATATGATGCCATTTATAATTGAATGAGCCCAAGTTTGGGAAAAGTACTATCGACTACCAGGTTTACTTTGTATAGGTTATGGGGAACAAAGGATCCCTATGAACGAAGATGGGGAAATCTCTCAGAAAATGGTAGACCCTTTGTCAATTTTTTGGAGAAAGAAATAAAGAAGGCCTTGGACTAGGAGAAGAGAGGACTTCACCCTTTCTCTTGGTTGGTGGCAGTGGGGCCTGACAGGGTAAGAAGGACATGATAATGATTCGTGACCATGAAAGATAAGATGGCCTTGGTCACTTGTGACATACTAAAGGCAAAAGAGAGAAATGGCTGCAGGGGATCTCAGTGCAAGACAATGGCTGATCGACTCTAGGACAAATATCTAAATTTCCATTTTATATTTTTTCTTTTGTATGTTTTAATTCCCTTTTAACATTTTCAAGTAAAATTTTAAGTCCTGCTCTCCGTTGTTATCTAAATTGTGTAGCTCTGAGGAATGGGCCTGTACTCATAGTTAAAACAGAGTCATGTAGGAGTGTGAGTTTCCCCCATTCTTCCCTCTCCTCTGAAGTCAAGTTGGTAGCAGTTGTCAGAAGACTGAGTGGGCATCACGGCTGAGTGGAGAGTGTTTTTCACACGCCAGGCAATAGCTAACGTGCAAGTGGATGTTATTGTCAGTGGGAAACAGCTTCTCCATAATATTCCAAGGAGAGGAAATTGGTTAAGGGCTGGGCAGATATTCTAATATTATAGAAGGGATTGATTATCTGTCCAGTAGATATTTTAGTTAGAGTAAGTCAGTCACATAGAAAGAGTCACTCATGCCGGCTAGAATAACTTGGCAATTAAATGGTAGTAGCTTGCGGTACTTTAGACTTATTAATGCCATAGAAAATTCATTTGAGGGAATAAATTACCCATGGTTGATAACTATAATAAAATTATAAGATTATTACCTTTTTGAAAATGTCTAATATTGAGAAAGAATATGACAAGAACAGAACATTGACTTTTGCTACATCAAAAGAAAACTACATTTAAAATGAATGCAGCCTGCTCCCCATACGATTTTTTCCTATAATGTATTTGACAAGATTGGAGGGACTTGCTGGCCATCAAGACATATAGACTAATGTTTAAATGTCAAAAGCAGATGTTTGGAGTCTCCGTTTATGGATCAAAGGTACAAAGTCCTCCTGTTTCCTAGGAAAATTTGAGAACACTCAAGATTGTTAATAACCCAGTGCTTTCTGTGATTTTTTTGGCATGTCAGGATTCCTATTATGTTGCTTAATACTCCTAAACACATGCTGAGGGGATTATTTGCTTACTACAACAGCACTGTGGGAAACAATTTGATTTACAAAGTACTGTAGTTCTTCAAAGGCATGTTTTAGAAACATAATTAGAGATGGACACAAAGAAGGGAGTGCACACACTATATATATTACAAATACACATACATAAAATATA